>NW_024713128.1:0-6035 GCF_018991925.1 Homarus americanus
TCACATTTACTCATTTCCTCTCTAATTCTTTCTCATTTCTCCTTTTTCTCTCTAGTTTATTGTGGTAATCATCTGGTATATTGAGGTAGGAGATTGTCATAAGAGAGAGAGAGAGAGAGAGAGAGAGAGAGAGAGAGAGAGAGCAGATTTAAATTATCCTCCCTAAATTATCCTTCAAGTCGAGATACAAATCACATATCTCTGTTACAAAAAGACTGAACAAAAAATGAACAAAAAGACTGAACAATTGAACATGTGCATTAAGCCTTAAGTGTGGGTTATTTTCTGCTTGTTAAGGATCATTATACGTATTACATTGTAGCCATAACAAGGTAACACTGGATGATGATATGATGAGTTAAAAGGAGGCATTAGTCTACCTGATGACTCAACTTTGTATGTATAGTCAGTATTGTGAGTCATTGTTTATGTATAGTGAATTGGTGTTGAGTCATTGTATATTATAGTGAATTGATGGCGTTGAGTCATTGTATATGTTTAGTGAATTGATATTGTGAATCATTGTATATGTATAGTGAGTCATTGTTATGTATAATGGATTGATATAGTGTCGAGTCATTGTATGCGTATAGTGTGACCATATAGTGAGTCATTGTGTATATATATAATGAAACGAGTCTTGGGTGATAAAATTGAGTACATGTTAATTAAGTTAAATTGGTCTTCAACGTTAGAAATTGAGATTTAACTTTGGCTAATATTAGTTAATTGGTTTTGTCTATTTTATCAGTTCTCGGTAATACAGGTCTGGTGTGTATGTGTGTGTGACTGTAGGATTCGCGTGTGTGTGTAGGATACGTGTCGGTTCTGATGTCAGTTTTACCAAGGGAATGAAATCGTGAGTCAAAGTGTCCAGCTGAATTTCGGATCAACACACTGGGCCGTAAAGATCCCCTCCGACCCGGTGATTGATGTCATGTGAATGCTGAAAGTCACAAAGTCTCCCTCATACTCAGAGCCCCGTTTGACCTGACAACAAAAAGGACACTTGTCAAGGTTTACTGGGTCACAAGGGTGGGTCAGGTTAGAGGGGGGTATTGGTTAGTGATAGAATGATTTTTACAGGTTACGAAATGTTTTATGATTCTATATTGCGCCTTCCTCCTTTTCTCCTTCTCCCCTTCTTCTCTCCCCCTTTCTCCCCTTCTCTTCTCCCCCCTCCCTTTACCCCCCCCCCCTCTCTCCCTTCCCCCAGTGCCTGACCACAGTTTGTAACATAGAGAACTCAATTGATGTGTTGTGTTTAGCATGAGTACTTAATTTTGGTCAAGGACGGACATAAGACTATTTGTTTGCTCTCATTCTCGTTAACTTTACTTCATGAGATATAAACCCTGACAACACCCGAGTACCCCAGCAAGATATTATTAATTTTGTCTCTGTGTATTGAAGGTAACAGGTGACAAACAGGTAGGAAGAATCAGCTACTTGTGATGACATTGGTGGCAGCAGCAGGTAGAGTTACTAAGAGGGAGAGAAGGGAGGAATGTGATGGGCCTGCCTCAAGTGGCCTGATTGTTTTTTCCTGTGTGCTTATATGTGTGTGTGTGTGTGTGTGTGTGTGTGTGTTCTCACTCACTCACTCTGTGTTGATTGTGTGGTGGGACGCGGTTGTCTGCTGTTGATGATAATTTGACTACTGCTAATGATAATAATAATAAGACAATAGATTATGATTATAGAGACACAAACACTCTTTAGTTATAGTATAGTGAAGATGAGTTCAGTTTTACCTCCTTGGCGGCCAGCTTTGTGCGTCAGCTTGAGTGAACCATGAAGGCTAGTTTTCACATCACCATTTGCTGGGACAGGCGGGTGGCTTACGATTGGTCATTTATTGCATTAACCAACTCGTAAAAAAAATATTCCTCGCTGAGAAATATATTCAAAGGGGAAGCGGCGTTTTGTGTGACTAAACGTAGCGAGGAACAACGTACAGTAGTTCTTGATAATGGGAGCTGTGACTCTTGGTCTTTTAAGATTGGCCAGTGAGTCAGGTCTGTGGGTCCTCCTGCCTGGTGATTACCTCCACCATGCTCCAGGGGCAGCCAGATAAATCAGTGATCGTGACCCACCTTTAGTTATTACCTGGACGGTGCTTCAGGGTACACCAACACCAGAGGCAACACCGGGGTCTGGCTCACTCACTCACTACCTGACAGAGACATTCTCCCTACACTCCCGGCCCACTCACTGTAGGATCTCCTCCTTACACCCCCGGCCCACTCACTGTAGGATCTCCCCCCCTACACCCCAGGCCCACTCACTGTAGGATCCCCCCCTACACCCCGGCCCACTCACTGTAGGATCCCCCCCTACACCCCAGCCCCTCCTGTTGGATCTCTCCCCTACACCCCCGGCCCACTACTGTGGGATCCCCCTACACCTGACCCCACTCACATGAGGATCCCCCTACACCCTCAGCCCCTCCTGTGGGATCTTCCCCTACTGAGCCCTCACTATAGGATCCCCCCCCTACACCCCCGGCCCACTCACTGTTGGATCTCTCCCCTACACCCCTGGCCATCTCTAGGTAAACAAATAGTTCAGGGACTCGATCCAGGAATTCAGGGTGTGGCAAGACGCGCGTCAAGGGGCCTAATAATTACCCTGAATATTATCCACGGGGGTAACAACAAGCCGCGTGGATTGTTAAGACGGTCAGCGCCGTGGTTGTTACCCTGGGCCGTGGTTGTAGTGTTGTGTGACGTGTTGGGTAGATTATAGGTGCCGTGTTTGGTGGGGTGTGTCTTAGACTTCCCTCCCCGGGGGTAGAGGAACAGGCTGGTGGGTCACTCAGCCTCTTACCTTCCTCTCGACCGTGGAATTTTTTTTTTGAACTATCCCTTCCTTAACTTTCTACTCCTTTTAATCCTTCCTTCCTTCCTTCCTTCCTTCCCACTCATCTCTCCTTCCCTTCCTCATTTATTCCTTTATCCCTCATTTCCTTTCTTACTTTCCCCCTCTCCTTCCCACTCTTCTTTCTCCTTTCAGCCCTCTTTTCCCTCTCCTTCCCACTTTTTTTTTTACATTGATGTGGATTATATTATGGACAATGGAGTGTCATAAAGACCTAATGAATCATCAGATGAATTGACAAAACATAAAAAATCTATTTTCTCTCCTTTACCTCCCTCCCTCCTCCTTCTTACACTTCCCTCCCTCCTCCCTCCTTCCTCTCTTCCCTTCCCTCTTCCCCTTCCCTGTTTACCTCCCTCCCTCTCTTCCCCACCCTCCCTCTCCTTCCCCTTCCTCCCTCCCTCTTCCCCCTTCCCTCCTCCTCACTTCCTCCCTCCTCCTTGAGTTACTCTTGAATAAGGCTCATTACTGACATTTAGCAGTGTGTCTGAATTTCCCGGCATATTTATCTTCTCTGTTTAGCTTTCCTCTTTAGCTTTCACCTTCAGCTCATATTTAACTCGTATTTAGCTTTCATCTTCAGCTTTATTTTACCTGTAACTCATTTATTTCTCATATTTAGCTTCCACTTGTAACTGATTTAGCTTTAACCCTTATCTCTCAGCTTTAGTGATATTTAGCTGTTATTTTGCTTTCACTTATGACCATTTTAGCTTTAATCTTTGTCTTTAAGCTTTAGTGGTACTGTATTTAGCTCTTATTTAGCTTTCACTTTAGCATATATTTACCTGTCACGTCTCGCCTTCACGTTTAGCTTTTGTTTAGCTTTCACACTTAGCCTTGAAGCTCTCAACAGTGAGGGAGATCTTACTACGGTCTTTGTTTTCGCTGACTTAATTAATTTTTTTTTGTTCTAAGTAAATTTGCAAGTTTTTTTTTTTTTATATATTTTTTCTGCTGCCTTAGATAATTTTTCTCTGTTTTTCTTTAGCCGGAGATTATGTAGGAAGAAAACCCCGGGTATTATAACAACTTAACATAATACCCTTAGCTAACGTAACCTAACATACCCACCCTCTTTTTCCTCCTCTCCCCCCTCTCTCTCTCCCCTTACCTCTCCCCTTCTCTCTACAATTGCCCCTGGACTACAGAGAGAGAGAGGGAGAGAATTTTCCGGGAGATGACGCCCAGTGGCAGGTAAAGGAGATGTGAGGTGAACTGCTCCCTAGGGGGGATGGGGACATGTACCTAGGGGGTCATCTAAGGGGGGGGTACTGGAGGCCACTGAGGGGAGGGAGGGAGGGGGGGAGATGATAGCGAGGAGGAGGAAGAATGTGTTTTGAGATGGAGAGAAGAGATAGGTTTTAAAATAGACGTGAAGAGAAAGGGGGAGTAAATTGAAATAAACGAGAGGAAAAAAGGGTTGAGAAAGGGGAGAAGAAAGGGGATAAAAAGGTTTAGAAAATGAAAGAAACAAACACACACACACACACACACACACACACACACACACACACACACACACACACACACAGTCACGCGCCTAGGGGTAGAAAATCTCCTCTATTGCTGCCATGAATAATGTATGGGCGGCCGTACAAGATGACACCAACACTTCCTGCGGCAGCCACACGCCTCCTGCGGCAGCCACACGCCTCCTGCGGCAGCCACACGCCTCCTGCGGCAGCCACACGCCTTCTGTTGCTACTACCCTGGTGTGAGAGCCTGGGTGTCCACATGTCTTACGCCTCCTCCTCCTTGGGTGTCCGCGTGTTTCAGGGTCGTGTCGAGAGTTACTTGTGTGTTGGGACATCCAGGTGTTGTATGATAATGAAGATGGATGACTCGAGGGATGAAGACTGGATGTGGTGTACCCTGTGTATGTGGTGTACCCTGTGTATGTGGTGTACCCTGTGTATGTTGTGTGCCCTGTGTATGTTGTGTGCCCTGTGTATGTTGTGTACCCTGTGTATGTGGTGTACCCTGTGTATGTTGTGTACCCTGTGTATGTTGTGTAATTCTGTGTATGTTAGTACCCTGTGTATGTTGTGTACTCCTGTGTATGTTGTGCAACTCTGTGCATGTCGTGTAACTCTGTGCATGTTGTGGCAATCTCTGTGTATGTTGTGCACCTGTGTATGTCAGTAACTCTGTATGTTGTGCACCTCTGTGTATGTTGTTGTGCAATCAGGATGTGGTGTAACTCTGTGCATGTGGTGCACCCTGTGTATGTCGTGCAATCTCTGTGTATGTCGTGGGCACCTGTGTATGTTGTGCAACTCTGTGCATAAGTTGTGTGTCCTGTGTATGTTGTGCATCCTGTGCATGTGTTGTGTAACTTGTGTATGTCGTGTGTCCTGTGTATGCTTGTGCAACTCTGTGTATGTTGTGTGTCCTGTGTATGTGGTGCAATCCTGTGTATGTCGTGCGTCCTGCATGTTGCAGGCACCTGTGGGTATGTTGTGTACCGTGTATGTCGCAATCTCTGTGTATGTTGTGTAACTCTGTGTATGTTGTGCACCTGTGTATGTCGTGTATCCTGTGTGTGTTGTGCACCTGTGTATGTGGTGCACCCTGTGTATGTTGTGCACCCTGTGCATGTGGTGCACCCTGTGTATGTGGTGTGCACTTGTGTATGTGGTGTACCCTGTGTATGTGGTGTGCCCTGTAGTATGTTGTGCACCTATGTTAGGCACCCCTGTGTATGTTGTGGGGTGTCCTGTGTATGTCGTGCACCCTGTGTATGTTGTGTGCCCTGTGTATAAATGTAACTTGTGTATGTTGTGTAACTTGTGTATGTTGTGTAATTCTGTGTATGTCGTGTACCCTGTGTATAAGCTAGGTAACTGTGTATGTTGTGTAAATTCTGTGTATGTTGTGTACCCTGTGTATGTGGTGCACCCTGTGTATGTGGTGCACCCTGTGTATGTGGTGTACCCTGTGTATGTCGTGTGCCCTGTGTATGTGGTGTACTCTGTGTATGTTGTGTACCCTGTGTATGTTGTGTACCCTGTGTATGTCGTGTGCCCTGTGTATGTCGTGTCTGTATGGTGAAAGTGAATTATTTGGCCGAGTCATACTTGTAGAATATGTCCCAGATACCTCGAAGCGTTCATATGTGAGAGGGAGGGAGAGGGAAAGAGAGAGAGGGGGAG
>NW_024713129.1:0-25000 GCF_018991925.1 Homarus americanus
CTGGAAGGTGTGTGGTGGTTGTTGAGGGGTATGTAGGTGGTTGTTGAGGGTGTGTGGTGGGTTGCTGGAGGGCATGTGTAGGTGGTTGCTGCGTGTGTGGGTGGTTGTTGAGGGTGTGTGGGGTGGTTGTTGAGGTGTGTGTGTGGGTGGTTGTTGGGGGTGTGTGGGTGGTTGTTGAGTGGGTGTGTGTGGGTGGTTGCTGGATGCGTGTGGGTGGTTGGAGGGGCATGTGTGGGTGGTTGCTGGAGGGCGTATGAGTGGCTGTTGAGGGTGTGTGTGTGGGTGGTTGTTGAGGCATGTGTGTGGGTGGTTGTTGGAGGGTATGTGGGTGTGGGTTGTTGGAGTGCGGAGTGGGTGGTTGTTGAGGGTGTGTGGGTGGCTGCTGGGGGGTGTGTGGGTGGTTGCTGAGGGTATGTGTGGGTGGTTGTTGAGGGTATGTGTGGGTGTGGTTGTTGGGGGGTGTGTGTGGGTGGTTGAGGGTGTATGTGGGTGGTTGCTGGAGGGTGTGTGTGGGTGGTTGTTGGAGGGTGTATGGGTGGTTGCTGGAGGGTGTGTGTGGGTGTGGTTGTTGGAAGGTGTGTGTGGGTATTGTTGTAGGCATGGTGTGTGGGTGGCTGTTGATAAAGTGTGTGTGGGTGGTTGTTGATGGGCATGTGTGTGTCGTTGATGGGCATGTGGGCGGTTGCTGATGGTGATGTGTGGGTGGTTGTTGATGGGCAGGACATGTGGGTGGTTGTTGAGGGCATGTGTGGGTGGTTGTTGGGGGGGTGTGTGGGTGGTTGTTGAGGCGTATGTGGGTGGTTGCTGGAGGGTGTGTGTGGGTGGTTGCTGGAGGGTGTGGGTGGTTGCTGGAAGGTGTGTGTGGGTGGTTGTTGGATGGGCATGTGGGTGGTTGTTGGAGGGTGTGTGGGTGGTTGTTGAGGGTGTGTGTGGGTGGTTGTTGGAAGGTGTGTGTGGGTGGGGCTGGAGGGCATGTGCGGGGTGGGTTGTTGAGGGTGTGTGGTGGCTTTTCTGTTGGAGGGCATGTGTGGGTGGTTGGCTGGAGGGCATGTGTGGGTATTGCTGATAGTGTGTGTAAGTGGTCGTTGAGGTGTATGTGGGTGTTGTTGGAGGCATGTGTGGGTGGTTGTTGGAGGGCATGCGGGGTGGTTGTTGAGGGCGTGGGTGTGGGTGGTTGTTGGAGGGTGTGTGGTGGTTGTTGAGGGTGGCTGTGGTGGCCGTTGGAGGGTGTGTGGGTGGTGGTTGTTGGAGGCGGTGTGGGTGGTTGTTGAGGGTGTGGGTGGTTGTTGAGTATGTGTGGGTGGTTGCTGATGGGTGCGGGTGGTTGTTGAGGGTGTGTGGGTATTGCTGGAGGGCAGGCTGTGGGTATTGTTGATGGGCATGTGTGGGTATTGCTGGAGGTGTGGGTGGTTGTTGGAGGTGTGTGGGTGGTTGTTGGAAGGTGTGGGTGGTTGTTGGAGTGGCATGTGTGGGTGGTTGAAGGTGTGTGTGGGTGGTTGTTGAGGCGTGTGTGGTGGCTGTTGGAGTGGCAAGGTGTGGGTGGTTGCTGGAGGCGTGCGGGGTGGCTGCTTGGAGGGCATGGTGTGGTGGTTGTTGAGGGTAAGGTGTGGGTGGTTGTTGAGGGTATGTGTGGGTGGTTGTTGGAGGGTGTGTGTGGGTTGTTGGAGGGTGTATGTGGGTGGTTGTTGGAGGGTATGTGGGGTGGTTGTTGGAGGGTATGTGTGGGTGGTTGTTGAGGGTGTGTGTGGGTGGTTGTTGGAGGGTGTGTGTGGGTGGTTGTTGGAGGGTGTGTGTGGGGTGGTTGTTGAAGATGTGTGGGTGCTGCTGGAGGGTGTGTGTGGGTATTGTTGGAGGGGTGTATGTGGGTGGTTGTTGGAGTGGGCATGTGGGTGGTTGTTGGAGGGTATGTGTGGGTGGTTGTTGAGGTGTGTGTGGGTGGTTGTTGAGGGTGTGTGTGGGTGTAGTTGCTGGAGGGTATGTGTGGGTGGTTGTTGATGGGTGTGTGTGGGGTGGTTGTTGGAGTGGCATGTGTGGGTGGCTGTTGGCGGGCATGTGTGGGTGGTTGCTGGAGGGTGTGGGTGGTTGTTGAGGGTGTGTGGGTGGTTGGCTGGAGGGCGTGGTGTGGGTGGTTGCTGGAGGGTGTGTGTGGGTGGGTTGCTGGAGTGGGTGTGTGGGTGGTTGTTGATGCGTGTGGGTGGTTGCTGGAGGGCATGTAAAGTGGTTGCTGGGCCGCGTGTGGGTGGTTGCTGGAGGTGCAGGGTGGTTGTTGAAGCTGCGGGTGGTTGCCGATAAGTATGTGGGTGGTTGCTGGAGTGCGTGGGTGGCTGTTGGAGGGTGTGTGTGCTGGTTGTTGTGTGTGTGTGTGGTTGCCGGATATGCGGTGGTTGTTGGAGGGTGTGGGTGAAGTTGTTGGGGTGTGTGGGTGGTTGTTGAGGCATGTGTGGGTGGTTGTTGATGGGCATGTGGGTGGTTGTTGGAGGGTGTGTGGGTGGTTGCTGGAGGGTGTATGGGTGGCCGAGTGGTGTGGGTGGTTGTTGGGGGGTGTGTGTGGGTGGTTGCTGGCGGGGTGTGTGTGGGTGGTTGCTGGAGGGCATGTGGGTGGTTGTTGATGGGTATGTGTGGGTGGTTGCTGGTTGGGTGTGTGGGTGGTTGCTGGAGGGTGTATGTGGGTGGTTGTTGAGGTGTGTGGGTGGTTGTTGATAAGTGTGGGTGGTTGCTGGAGGTGTGGTGGTTGCTGGAGGGTGTGTGGGTGGTTGTTGGAAGCTGCGTGTGTGGGGTGGTTGGTTGAGTGGGTGTGGGGTGGTTGTTGGAGGGTGTGTGGGGTGGTTGTTGGGGAGGGTGGTGGGTGGTTGTTGGAGGGTGTGTGTGGGGTGGTTGTTGGAGGGTGTGTGTGGGTGGTTGTTGGGGGTGTGGGCTGTTGAGTGTGTGTGGGTGGTTGCTGGAAGGTGTGGGGTGGTTGCTGGAGGGCGTGTGGTGGTTGTTGGAGTGCGTGTGTGGCTGGTTGCTGGGGGTGTGTGTGGGTGGTTGCCGAGGGTGTGTGGGTGCTGTTGATGGGTGGTTGCTGAGGCCGGTGGGTGGTTGGTTGAGGCGTGTGTGGTGTGGTTGTTGGCGGGTGTGTGTGGGTGGTTGTTGGAGTGGCATGTGTGGGTGGTTGTTGGAGGTGTGGGTGGTTGCTGAGGGTGTGTGTGGGTGGTTGCTGGAGGCGTGTGTGGGTGGTTGCTGGAGGGTGTGTGGGTGGCTGTTGGGGGTGTGTGTGGGTGGTTGCTGGAGGGCGTGTGGGTATTGCTGGAGGGTGTGTGTGTGGGTGGTTGTTGAGGGTGTGTGTGGGTGGTTGCTGGAGGGTGTGTGTGGGTGGTTGTTGATGGGCGTGTGTGTGGGTGGCTGTTGGAGGTGTGTGCGGGGTGGTTGGGGGTGGGTGTCAAGCTGCGGTGTGTGTGGGTGGTTGTTGAGGGCGTGCGGGGTGGTTGTTGATAAGTGTGTGTGGGTGGTTGTTGGGGGGTGTGTGTGGGTGGTTGTTGGAGGGTGTGTGGGTGGTTGCTGGGGGTGTGTGTGGGTGGTTGGTTGAGGGTGTGTGTGGGTGGTTGTTGAGGGTGTGTGTGGGTGGTTGTTGGGGTGTGTGGGTATTGTTGAGTGGGTGTGTGTGGGTGGTTGCTGGATGGGGTGGTTGCTGGGGGTGTGTGGGTGGCTGGCTGGAGGGTGTGTGGGTGGTTGCTGGAGGGTGTGTGGGGTGGTTGTTGAGTGGTGTGTGGGGTGGTTGCTGGAGGGTGTGTGGGTGGTTGCTGGAGGGTATGTGTGGGTGGTTGTTGGAGGCATGTGTGGGTGGTTGTTGGAGGGTGTGTGTGGGTGGCTGTTGGAGGGTGTGTGTGGGTGGTTGTTGGAGGGTATGTGTGGGTGGTTGTTGGGGTGTGTGGGTGGTTGTTGAGTGGGTGTGTGTGGGTGGTCATTGAGGGTGTGTGTGGGTGGTTGTTGGAGGGTGTGTGGGTGGTTGGTTGGAGGGTGTGTGGGTGGTTGTTGAGTGGGTGTGTGTGGTGGTTGCTGGAGGGTGTGGCGGTTGTTGGGGTGTGTGGGTGGTTGCTGGATAAGTGTGGGTGGTTGTTGGAGGGTGTGTGTGGGTGGTTGTTGGAGGGTGTGTGTGGGTGGTTGTTGGAGGGTGTGTGTGGGTGGTTGTTGGAGGGTGTGTGTGGGTGGTTGTTGGAGGGTGTGTGTGGGTGGTTGTTGGAGGGTGTGTTTGTGTGTGGACATTGGGGGTGTGTGTGTGGCTGGTTGTTGGGGGTGTGTGTGTGGGTGTTGTTGGAGGGTGTGTGGGTGGTTGTTGGAGGGTGTGTGTGGGTGGTTGCTGGAGGGTGTGTGTGGGTGGTTGCTGGGGGGTGTGTGGGTGTGTGTGTGTAACCTTTTTGGATGGTGAGGGGGAGGGATGTTCGGTGTCAGTTCCCCCCTTTCCACACTTAAGAGTGGGGAATTGTGATCGGGAGATATCCATAAACGGAATGTTTTGATATGATATAATGATGGGAATTCCATTCTTTTATTAAAAAAAATAACTAAGAAATGTTGATATCGGAGTCAATAAAATCAATTCATATTTCGTTAGACACAATTTTTTTATCAAAATAATCCTGAATACTTTTTCTAAAAGTTTGGTTTAATAAATATATTTAAAGAAACAAAAGCTCCATATGATATGGGCACGAATAGAGCTGTGTTACATCAAAGGCAGTGTGGTATTTTCCAAGAGTAAACGATGTAACTTGTAGGAGCTGTAGTTATTTACACAAACACCACTCTACAAGTATAACATTGTTCATACTGTAAGCATAATAATGTGTACTACTAGACAGTAAAGCCTCGAATAACGACGGTAATGTGTCCTCAAATTTTGCAGTGTAAGGTGAATCATCGTATGGTGAATCATTAATTACTATTAAAATAAAGCAATAATTATGAGATGCGTTCCCAAGTGTGACCTTTCATATCTTTCGTGTGGCTTTTTACCTTCTTTTTTCCCCCAAAAACATTACAATTAATAAAAAATGCAAACTATTTTCTTTAAATAATGTTTCTGAATGCACCTTATATATTATAAATGAATAATAATATGGTCACACAAGAGGAGATGGGACGCCATTGTTTTCGTTAATGTTTACACCTGGGAGTCCTGGACCATGGTTCTACATAAGAAAATTAAAAAAATAGGACCCTGGTTGTAGCTGTAGTAAAATTAATGTAAAAAAATTAATATACAGTATATATTTTAAGTAATGTTATTTAAAGTTAATAAATGGAACAATAGAAGTAGCTAACCACTAATGTCATTGAAAAAAAGTGAGATGGATTGGGAACGCCAAGATATACTTGTGCATTCAAGGAAACATAGCGTCATTTATCTTATTAAGAATATGTATAAAAGATTCATTATTCTTTATTACTGAATATGTATTTGATTGAATTAATCTTTATACAGTGATATCCCCGTTAGCAGGAACAGTTGGTGCAGAGCACTTCCGGGGATGAGAGATTTCCAGCTAACCAGACGACTTTCTCAAACCCGGAAAAATTCCTTATCCCCGGAATCTTTTCCGGTTACTGGGAAAAGTTTCCGAGTGTCTAAACTAGACATCTTGCACACACAGACACTAGCCCACTTCCCCAGAATGTTTCTGGGTGCTGGGGATGTTTTCCTTGAGTCTAAACTACCGGAGTTCATAAATGCAGTTCTAATTAAGTTTGAAACTCCATTTCTTTACTACAGTAGAATTTCGATATAACTCAAGATAGATATGTTCCAGGAGAGGTCGCTTTAAACTGAATTTTCACTAAATCAAGGTGTTGTTTCATGGAATAATTTAGTTTGGTACTTGAGAGAAACAAAAAATACTAAAAAGACTGAGAGTCTACCCAGATGCACCTCAGCCCATCTCCTAGAATAAACAAAACATTGTTTTTTGTAGTATTATGTTAAAACAAACACTCATAAATCAACACAGCTAAAATTATGGTACGTGAAATGGTCTGTTTACTGGCTGGGAAGATGGAGGGTTGGGAGGTGAGGTGATATGTTTGACAGTTTGATGCCAAGGTCTAGTGCTTATATTATTTATCTGTCCTTAAGAGTGACTTTAAGTATTTCTCTTATAAAATGTCACTGAACTGACATGGGAGAATATAATTAACATTGCTGGAATTCTTATAAGAGAGCGATTAATTTGAATATAAACATGCTATAACTCGCATTAGACATACAAATTTTCGTTCTAATTTAATAATTTAAGTGCAGCGAGCAAAATTTTTTGTCTTGTGCAAAATATATGACGTTTATATTCGACTTATTCGCTGTTTTGCAAGGATTCTAGCAATGCAAATTATATTCTCCTAACTTTAGTCTGTGACAGTATACAAGATAAAAACTTTAGGCCTAAAACATCAAACCCTGGCTGAGAAGATGGGGGGGGGGGGAAGGGGAGGTGACAGTGACATTTTGACAGTTGGCCTGAAAGTCTAGTGAAGTATTTATTTGTTTATTTATGTCCTGTAGATTGTTTTGTTTTTGTTTGTAAAATGTCAAATAGAAGTGACCTGGGAGAATAATTTATATATTGCTGAATTTTATAAGATATAGTTAATTTGAATATAAACATGCCATAGTTTGCACTAGACAAAAATTTTAGTATTAGGGTTTCAAGTCTTTAACATTATACGCTGGGATTACGTAGAATAGAGAGGCTCTGTGGATGTTGTAAAAATCCGACAGATTTTTCTCCTGCCCCCCAAAAAAAACCCTGGCCCCCCAAATCCTTATTTACCGTATATACCTGTGTGTAGTTCGAGTTTTTAAGACAGAATTATTTGGCAAAAATTTGGGGGTCGACCTCTAAATGGGTAATAGTTTCATTAGGTTGAAAAATATTTACCAGTAACTACCAGTAAACAATGGAAACGACGCACCAACGCACCACCAGCTGTGAGTGTCGGTACAGTTGCCAGGGCAGATCTCTTGCGTCATCATAGCAAGCCCAAAGTAGCCAAATGCATGGTATGGTATGCACAGGACGATGTAAAACAAAGTATTCATTTTTTAAAGTTTATTTATAGATATTGTACATAAATTTTTGTTCATTACATTGGAAACATCAATCTTTGTTAATTAAATTTGAAACAAAAGAAAACTACGATACCGTATTTTCATTAAAATATTACAATACATCACAAGTATATTTTACCTTAACTGTGACTGAATGAATATATTCGGATGATGGAAAATGTATTTTTGCTGGAATGAATTGCTCTAAAACACGACTTTTGATTTTACCAGAATGTTTTCTGTCGGTTTTCAGTTAAAAAACTGTTGTACCGTACTGTATTACAATAATATTCTATCCTATCATTAGCCTCATAATCCCACAACTGAAAACCATTCGAAAAACGATTACGGTAACATCTATTGAACAAAAGAAAGCGAAAGTCATTGCTTTCGTCACAATTTACTCCCACTTTCCACTGTACTACGTACGTCATTCAAGCAAAATTATTACATTTCCATGTTCTCAGAAATAAATAGTAGTTTTGTTAAAACGTAATGTACAGTATTTAATATTAAAATGCAAAAAGAGCTATAAAAACAATTAATACTGTACACCCGTAATGTACTGGCTGACATCTCCACTCGTCCCTGCTCCCCCCAGTCACCACTCCTCCCCGCTCTATCCCTCCGCCTCCTCCACATCGTCACTACTGTTGTATTACAATAATATTCTATCCTAATTCACTTGAATAAATACTAAGATACCATATTTTTTGAATATTTTCATTAAAATCCATCAAAATCATTTTCCTTGTCATCGTCTTAAGCACCAAACAGCTCCTCCCAGTCTTCTCCTTGAACAGGGCTAGAGGGTACGTGTTTTTCGAATCGTTTTCAATTAAAAAATGTTACAGCACATGTATATTTTACCTAAACTGTGCCTGAATGAATATATTCTCAGAAATAAATAGTAGTTTTGCTGAAACGTGATGTATTTCAATGTAAAATAGGATAAGATACATGACGAAAACAAAAGACTTTACCTAACCTTCCGATGTTCAAGAGATGTTACTCGTTTTTATAATAGTTTTCGGTTAAAATGCTGTTATATTACAATGATATTCTATTCATACTGTGCTTGATATAATGCATTCACGGAAATGTTATATTTTTGCTGAAATGACGTACGTATTCAAGTGGAAAGTGGGATAAAATCGTGACGAAAACAATGACTTGCTTTCTTTCGTTCAAAAGATGTTACCGTAATCGCTTTTCGAATGATTTTCAGTTAAACCATTCGAAAAGCGATTACGGTAACATCTTTTGAACGAAAGAAAGCGAAAGTCATTGCTTTCGTCACTTTCCACTGTAATGCGTACGTCATTTCAGCAAAAATATTACATTTCCATATTCTCAGAAATAAATAGTAGTTATGCTGAAACGAAATGTATTTCAATGTAAATTAGGATAAACTACATGAAAACAAATGACTTTACCTAACCTTCCGATGTTCAAGATATGTTACTCTTTTTTTTAATAGTTTTCAGTTAAAATACTGTTATACTAGTGATATTCTATTCATTCTGTGCTTGATATAATACATTCATGGAAATGTAATATTTTTGCAACTACAATGCTGATGTCAACACAAGCGTGGTTACAGCGAGACTGACTGAGTGAGGGAGAGCTATGCGTGTGTGTGTGTGTGGTTGCGGGAGCGGGCGGTGTCCCGTGTCGCGCGCGAGTTGAATGGCGCACGATTTGAATGTACTTCAATTACTTCAATGTACAGAATATTCCTCCGGCGGGGTAATCCGCGTATTTGCAAATCCGTGTATGCTAAACCCGCGTATGTTAAGGGCCGACTGTATTCTTAAGATAAATGACGCAATGTTTCCTTGAATGCGCAAGTTTACAGTGGCGTTCCACAATCAGTCTCACTTATTTTCTTTGATGTCAGTGGTTACTTTTACTGTACATTAAACAACATTAATTAAAACATACACGGTTTTTTTTACATTAATTTTACTATAGCACCAACCAGGGTCTTATTTTCTTCAGTTTCAGGTGGATAACCGACATTATGGGTGTAAATACTGACAACAGCAATGGAGTCTCTTATCCTCTTGTGTGTTTTAATATTCTACGTATTATTAATGAATTGTATTGCTCATTTTGCACACAAACATTAATTCAATAAAAAAGACATTCAGTAATAAACAATAATGAATCTTTTGTACATAAGAGAAATGACGCTGTTTACACGATTATTCACGTCGTCTGCACATTGGTGGGCCGCGTGTTCCAATAAAGTACGTTGAAATAAAAACTCACGAAATTTGAGAAGCTACTATACGACATTTAACCCTTCAATATGTCTTAATAGAGACCATGATGCAGAGAAAGTGGTGCTAGTGGTTCCAAGCATAATCACAAGTCACTTTCTATCCAGGAAAAGGGTGAATTTCCATGGTCCGGCACCGGTCAGGCCTTTAGGTTGCCGGACTAGAGGGGTACAACCTGTAGTGATAAATTTGAAATATTTCTGCACAATTTCCCTCGGAAATAAAAAAAATATTGGTATATATTGGAAAATTTTTATAATTTTAGTAGCTGATATATAAAAAAAAAAATTTATATAAAGTCGCCATATATTCCGACCCTACATAACTGTAATCACGTCTTAACACTTGTGATGGAAGTTGGGTGGGAGATTATTGGGTTATATTATGAACCTGACCTAATGCAGTGTCTGGTCACCCATTTTTGGGTGGGATATTAGTGGGTCATATGACCTGAAAATGTCTTGAATTACATTATTTTTTATTAATGAGGTATATAGTACTATACTGTATTGTATATGAAGGGTACAGGTATTAATAAACACAGATTATTTAAGTAATGTATCTTTACGAATTAATGATAAATTAATATTGTATCGTGAATGAAGCAGTTTTCTGACAAACGGTCACTTACTAATGGACCCCCCGACCTTCCCTACCTCACAGCATTCGTTATAAACGTTTATTTGTGTTAGAGAGATGAATTTGATACCATAATGATCCTGAATAAATTGTCTATGAGACGATTCTAATATGATATCCTTAAATGTACAGAACTAAACGAAGAATTTATTTGAAATACTCTGTAACATTTGATACCATAATATCCTGACCACTGGGGCTAATTATACAAACATTTTCCCTGTGAAAAAGCCATAATTTTGAGCAACATATTACTGTATGTATTTTGTACTCAAATGTATTATGTTAAAGGATTAAATTTTTTATCTCTTATGCAAACTATGAGATGTTCATACATAAATTAATCGCTGTCTTGCAAGGATTCCAACAATGCAAGATATATTCTCCTAAATCAAGTCTGATTTTATAAGAAAAAATTTAAGCCTAAAACAACCTTCATCCCATTAATTCTCAGAATTAAACAGCACAAGTACAATATTAGAACAGCATCTGAAAGCAGTGCACTGTTCGTTTATGTTAGGAACAATAATCATCCCATAGATTGGGAAAACAGCTTAGAATTGTATAAATCATCATGTGTCACAGAAAGACTTCTCATTGAAGCTAGTTTGATAAAGGAATTAAATTCTATAAACCTTAGTGATGGTCAGTAAAAAAACTGGTATGTTACACAAATTTATTTGTCAGTGGCCCAAGGTTAAAAGTACAGTAAAACCTCGATTAACCGACTTTCGGATTAACCGTCAATCCCGAACCCCTAAAAAAAAAAAAAAAAAAAAAAAAAATTACGGGGATTAGCCCACCCGGGCACAGGTCACTGAACCACATCGGGGCCTGGGGGGTGATAATGTAATAATATTAATAATGATAATGCTAATAATAATAGTAATAAAGAACCATAAAGAAATACAAAAATGAAAAAAAATCAAGAGTGAGAAACAATGTTCCTGTATGTATGTATGTTGTGTTGTCAATAGTAAGAGAAACAATTGAGACCCTGCAATTGTGTGTAAATGAGGCAGAAAGTCAGATCAGCAACCTGGGACTTGGTTACAATTTTTGTGATGTCATATGTTCTTTGACTTTTCCACTTTTTATTCACGGTTTCTGTGTTGGTTCATATTTATTTTCTAAAGTGGTTAATGTTTTAAAGCAAATTCTATTGAAATATTAAAGGCAAATGAACAGAAATGAATAGCGGGACTTAAATGAGGTAGGTTTGGGAAAGGTACTTTGAAAATGTATGTTTTAGTTCCGTAGACTTTATGTACTATTAACCGACCTTTTTGGTTATCCGTCGGCCCCTTCCCCCCATATGTGGTCTGTTAATCGAGGTTTTACTGTACTTTGAAAGTATTCTAGTTAGATGTAGGATAGATGATTAGTGGGTCCCATATTTTTTACCTGACTTAACATGACTAGTTACGTCGCCCTTTCTTTTAGGCTCCTTTTTGTGTGTGGTAGTGTTGGTGTGCGGATTAGTGGATGTCGTATTTATGACCTGACCTCATGTTTAGTAAGGTCACCCTGTGTACTTAAGCCTCTCTCGGTCCTTGTAATTCAGTTGCCTCTAAAGATGTCTTGAATAAAGACGAAAGTTAAGGTGCTCCATTGTTTCCCTTTTTCCTGTGTGATTTTATCAATATATATATATATATATATATATATATATATATATATATATATATATATATATAATTTTTTTTTTTTAGGAAAAGAAAACTTTGCGCTTTCGTGTTACAGTCATGCACCGGTTAACGTCAACCGAACATCTGATCGCATATTCGTCCGTGGCAATGAAAAAAAACCCTCACACAACCACCAACACTTCCTTCACCAACACCTAACCCACACCAACACCTCCCTCCCACCACCAACACCACACACAACACTCCCTCACCAACCACACTAAGTGCTGTGGCCAGTTGTCAATTCGCGTACTGTATGTGGCCAGTTGTGTGCCTGCTTGCGGGACATACCATTTATCTCTTTGTATGGGCACACAAACGTACGTACATGTAGATACCTTCACTCAGGAATGAGGTTGGATAGAAACTCACGATGTGCTTCCTGTATATATTGTGGTACAGTGCAGTACTTAGGAGTGAGTAGGTGAGGAGCTGAGAGAGATGTTGCTGGTCCAGTAGCTGAGTGTAGGATGATCTCCCTGGGCAGGCGTAGCCGTATTTATACAATTTACCAGGATCAGGATCTGGGCTGCGCGTAGCGAGCGGACCAATCACAGCGGCTCAAGCGTAAGGTGTGAAACGCTCTGATCCTGAACTGGAGGTTGATGGTCGAGACTAGGTCGGCGATCGTACCCCTACGTCCTCTGCATAGACCTAGTCTCTCGGCGTAGCTGGCTGTACGCTGATTGGCTGGTCGGAGTGCGGCCGGAGCTCAGTTGGGAGTTGTAGGGGAGAGTAGCCACTACAATACTCCCCCTCCCCTCCCGGCGCGGCGGGAGGCTGGATGTTGTACGGGTTGTGTCCCACACATAACACATACCGGGCAGGTGTATGTACGACTCGGCCGCTACGTGTAACAACTCCCTCCAGTGACACAAAACCTGTGGGAGAATTAGGAGGAGAAAGAGGGTTTGGGATTAGAGGAGGTTGTACAAGCAGTGGTTGTTGTGCTCCTGCTGCTGCAGGGGCTGCGTCAGGAGGAGGGTCCATGGCAGGAGCAGGTTCTACGATAGGTGCAGGTTGTATGTCAGGAGGAGGGTCCATGGCAGGAGCAGGTTCTATGTTAGGAGGGAGGTCTAATGCAGGTTCAGGTTCTATGACAGGAGGAGGGTCTATGATAGGTACAGGTTCTATGATAGGTGCAGGTTCTATGTCAGGAGGAGGGTCCATGGCAGGAGCAGGTTCTATGATATGAGGAAGGTCTATGCCAGGAGCAGGTTCTACAGCAGGAACAGGGTTTACTTGAGGGTGAAAAGAGGGTGCCCAGAAATGTCGTGGGCGTGGTGTTGCTGCCGGTGGTAACTGCGGGTAGACTGGTGCAGGCGTAGTTTGTTGATGGTGCTGCTGGACTGGGGGCCCAAAGGGTAAGGTGGCCGGTTTGACTCGGTCTATGCTGACGGTGTCATGTCTGCCATTCCGGATAATCGTCAGGAACTTTGCTGAACGGGTAACCACCTGGAAGGGTCCATCGTAGGGACGTTGTAATGGGTTGCGATGAGCATCACGCCTGACGAAAACATACTCGGCTGTGAGTAGTGCAGGAGGGATGTATTCAGGGCGCCGAGGAGGCTGGCGTGGAGTAGTAGCTCTGAATGCAGAAACTGCTTGTCGTAGTTTTTGGAGTAAGTCGTGACGAGCGGCTGGAGTGGTTTGGTGAGGGTTAGGAGGGAGTGAGAAATCCCCAGGTAGCCGAAGGGGCTCGCCTAGTGTAAGATCTGCTGGGCTACAGTCCATATCCTCCTTGTGTGACGCACGGATGCCGAGGAGCACTAAGGGGAGCGCATCAGTCCAGCTGTAAGGGTCGTGCTGTGCCTTGAGTGCGTCCTTTAGCTGCCGGTGAAAACGCTCTACCATGCCGTTGGCTTGAGGGTGGTATGCTGTAGTGCGTTGTCTAGACGTGCCGAGGAACTGTAGGAGGTGCTGCCAGAGTTGTGACTCAAACTGGACTCCTCGGTCAGTGATTACGGTTGCGGGGGGGGGCCGAAACGGGAAACCCAACCGGACATGAAGGCGCGGGCAGTAGTCTCTGCTGTAGCATTGGGCATGGGAATTGCTTCTGTCCACCTGGTGAAACGGTCGATGCAGGTGAAGATGTAGGTGCTGCCGTAGGATGATGGAAGAGGTCCCACGATGTCGAGGTGTACTACTTGAAAACGTCCTTTGGGAATAGGGAAGGTATGTAAGGGGGCCCGTATGTGACGATGTACTTTGGAGGATTGGCAGGCCAAGCACTGGGCAGCCCATTTCTTAGTATCGGACTTGATGCCGGGCCAGACGACACGTTGAGTGAGGAGGCGCTGGGAGGCCCGCCCACCCGGGTGGCTGAGACCATGGATGCGGTCGAACACCGCGCGGCGGTGGACATGAGGCACGAACGGTCTAGGATGCCCACAGGATATGTCGCACCACAATTTTGTCTTTGTGCCAGGAACAGGGAGTTCTTGGAGTGTGAGGCTTGAGGGGGATGACTTGTATTTTGCCAGCTCTTCGTCCTTCTCTTGAGCCGCGGCTAGCTGCCCATAGTCAATGGGTGGAGATGAGGGAAGAATGTTGGATACGCAACGAGAGAGGGCGTCGGCGATCTCGTTGTGGCTGCCTCTAATGTGTTGGACGTCACTGGAGAACTCTGAGATGTAAGCCAAGTGGCGCAGGACACGAGGTGTATGTGACTGGGAAGCTGAAGCGAAGGCGTGGACGAGGGGCTTGTGATCAGTGAAGATGGTGAACTGACGGGCCTCGAGGAAGTGCTGGAATTGTTTGACAGCCAGGTATATGGCCAGGAGTTCTCGATCAAAGGCGCTGTACTTGAGGTGTGGTGGTTGAAGCCGTTGTGAGAAGAAAGCAACGGGCATGAGAATTCCGTTGATCTCCTGCTGTAAGACGGCGCCCACTGCAGTAGAAGAAGCGTCTGTTGTGAAAGTGGTCCGGGCGTTAGGTGCGGGGTGGGCCAGGAGGGTGAGGCGTGTAATGTGCTGTTTGACAGTTGTGAATGCCGTGGCAGCCTCTTGAGTCCACACGAGAGGCTTGTGAGACTTCTTTGGGCGTCCCTTGAGAAGGTCGTGTAGGGGGGCTAGGACGGTGGCAGCTTTGTCAATGAAGCGGTGGTAGTAGTTGACTAAACCCAGGAATTCTCTGAGTTTCTTCACCGTTTCAGGTTTGGGGAACTCCCTAATCGCGGTTATCTTCTGTGGTAGGGGTTGTATGCCACTGGGCGAGACTCTGTGACCGAGGAAATCGATGGCCGAGGTTCCAAAGACGCACTTAGCAGGATGAACTTTCATGTTGTTGTTCTGCAGGCGTTGGAGAAGGAGTTGTAGGTGGTGGTGGTGCTCGGCAGGCGTCGAAGATGCAACGAGGATGTCGTCAATGTAGACAGTGACAAAGTCGAGGTCGCAAAGCATATGGTCCATGTACCTCTGGAAAGTCTGTGCTGCATTGCGTAAGCCAAAACTCATGAAAGTGTACTCAAAGAGTCCAAACGGGGTGGTGATGGCTGTCTTCTGGGTATCTGCCGGTG
The DNA here is from genome assembly GCF_018991925.1 of Homarus americanus. Taxonomy (NCBI): domain Eukaryota; kingdom Metazoa; phylum Arthropoda; class Malacostraca; order Decapoda; family Nephropidae; genus Homarus; species Homarus americanus. The sequence goes on from NW_024713129.1 coordinate 15,208, forward strand.
CTACTGGGATCTGGTGGAAGGCACGCTCCAAGTCGATCTTCGAGAAGATAGTCTTGCCATGAAGTTTGTGGTGAAAGTCCTGGACATGCGGGATAGGGTACCTGTCAGGTTTGGTGACGAAATTCAGGGCTCTGTAGTCGCCACACACCCTCCACTCGCCGGGCGTTTGCTTAGGAACCATGTGAAGAGGCGATGCCCAGGGACTCCTTGAAGGGCGAATGATGCCATCTTGCAGTAGTTTGTTGAATTCTACTTTGGCTGTGCACAGGAGCTCAGGGCGCAGGCGGCGAGGGCGTGAAAAGACTGGTGGTCCTTTGGTTTCGATGTGGTGGAAAATTCCCGACGTAGGTGGTGGGGCTAGGGAGACTCGGGGTGAGAAAAGCTCCTTGAATTCGTTGAGTAGGGAGGAGAACTCGTTGGAAGGCGCAAGACAGGTGATAGTGTCGGTGTGTCTGGCACGAGAACCCTGGATCTTGCGTGCTGTAGGCTCATGGATGAGGCATAGATGACTTGGTTTGACGCCGAGCTTGTGGAAGGTGAGGAAGTCGAAACCAAGGATGGGTTGAGACACGTCTGCTATCACGAATAACCAACTCAGAGTCTTGGGCAGGCTGAGGTCTAAAGCGAGGGTGAGTACGCCGTAGGGGCGATGGGGGTACCGTTGGCAGCGAACAGGTCATAAGAGGGTTGCTTTGACTTGTCTTGTAGTGAGGGAGGGATGAGGCTGACCGATGAACCTGTGTCGATGAGGAACTTCTTGCCATGGGTGCGGTCGGTGATGTGCAGTAATGAGACGCCTGAAGGGACGGAGGCTGAGGCGTCTACCAGCCTCCGGTGTTGCCATTTCCCGAATAGGTGCAATAGGGCTCACAGTTTCGAGCATTGCGGCCGAAAGTCTGGTGATACCAACAGAGGGTATATTTGTTGTGCTGGGGGCTGGCTGCTGTGCGTCGGAACTTGTAGGGCGTGGTGCGTGAGTCAGGAACTGGCACAGCAGCGGGTATGGAGGAGCAGAACTGCTCAATGGTGTCCATCCTGTGGTTCAAGGTTTGCAACAGGTCCTTGATGTCTTGTGAGGTATTGCTCGGCTGAGGGGTGTTGACCCGGCTTACAAGTTCGGTGGTAGGTACTGGTGTGACCGTGGGGTTGTCCGTGGCGGTAAGGGGTGCAGCAGCGCACTCGTTGAAAATTCTGTCTGCTGCGGTTGCATATAGTTTTGGTGTCGTAGAGTAATCTACTGCGGACAGGATGTTGCGTACTTCTGTGGGTAGTTTTTGTGCGTGAAGCTGGCGCAGGATAGAGTCAGGAAGTCTGTCTGTGTACCGGGAGTTCAACCTGCACATCTTTTCCCAGAGAAATCCCGGAGTTGAGTTTCCAAGGGAGATGGAAGATAGGTTCTGCAGGAGATTGGAGCGGGTCCGTTGGTAATGCGTTTTTAAGGCATCCCGCAGAGTGGCGAATTTGTTGTTCTCTGGAGGGTTGGAGATGGTCTGTGAGACTTGTGTGGCGACTTCAGTGGGCAAGGAGCAGAGCAGGGCGCCGTACTTTTGCCCATCTGTAGCTGTAGAGCCGATGAGAGCTGCTTCGACATGAACTAACCAGTCCTCTACGTTGTGGTTGAAGGTTGGTAGAGAGATCCGTCCATCCATTCTTGCGGGAATATATCACACCTGTTTGGGAAGGATGAGGGATGGGTGCTTGTTCCGACCCCCTTCCGTGTTCACAATCTCCTGGGAGGGAGGTGAACAGTTGCAGGGGGGACTTCGGGACGCATACACTTTTTAGGGTGCAGGTCCTTAGGCCAGAACTAAAAAAACAAAAGAAAAATAGGAGAATAGGCAAAAGAGCTCAAACCACGTTTGGAATATCGCACAATAGTTGCTCTCCAGCTGTGATGTGGGTCACTCACACCGCCAGTGGGGAGAACAGACTAATGCGTTATAAACCTTACGGTCGTGAGATGGTGTCGTTGTGGAGTAGTGGGTGGTGCAGGTAGGCGGTTGGCCTAGGCTGGCAGCAGGCAGGACGATCTTCTCAGCTCTAGTAGTAAGGCAGCAGAAAGGAGTGTGGTATTCACGGCTCCAGGGGTCACCAATTGTAGTGTACTGTATGTGGCCAGTTGTCAATTCTCTTTAGTTGTCTATTATCTCTTTGTATGGGCACACAAACGTACGTACATGTAGATATCTCACACTCAGGAATGAGGTAAGATAGAAACTCACGATGCGCTTTCTGTATATATATTGTTGTACAGCGCAGTGCTTAGGAGTGACTAGGTGAGGAGCTGTGAGAGATGTTGCTGGTCCAGTAGCTGAGTGTAGAATGTCCTCCCGAATGATCGATCGATGGATGAAGTAAAGTGTGAAGAAATCTTGATGCAGATGCGTAGATTGGTGGTGCGGGAACTGGACTTGAAGAATAATGGTGGAATTTGGAGGGACTTGGGGTTGGTGGATAGTGCAGAAGAAAAGCGAGGAAATTGGAAAATAGTAGTAGAATGCTAGGTCTTGGGGCTCAACCCAAGTGCTTCTGTTATCTCATGTTTGTGTTTAAGCTAAATTTCGTCTTAGGTGTTATATTTATGTCAGGTGTTTGTATGTTTAGCAACTATTGCAATTTTATGTCTTTCATTTTCGTGTGTTATGTCCTAGCCAATGGTGAGGAGTCTAGGGCAGGTACTTGTGTTTCTGCCAAGAACATCCTATCTTTTTATGATCTAATGTTGTGTGCGGTTTGGCTGCCAAGGTTGTCACTGGGGTAACCTCGCATCTTTTAATAGAGTGGAGTTGGTGTGGGTTCTAGGGCTCTTCTTTTACTTTTAGGGAACCACGAGTGTTCTCTTCTTCCGTCTTCTGTCTCTTCCATCCATTCTTTGATTGGTCCTGGTTCTATTTCTTCTAGTTTTGTCCATATTCTTTTTGAGTGTTCGTGTAGGTAAATGTTTAGGGGTTCTATTTGGGCTCGTTGGTGTAGTTGACGGTTGGTGACTATGTCAGGATATCTGATGTTATATACATCTCTTAGGGCTAAGTTTTGAATTATCTGCAGTTTCTTTAGGTTTGTTTGTTTTATTGCATGTAGGGGAATTGGCGGATATACTAGTCGGGATTGGACATAGGCTCTATATAACTTTAATTTGTTTTTTGCTGACAGACTTCTGAAGCGTTTTAATTTAGTTACCATGTTTCTGGTTTGTACAAGTTTTTCGGTGATGAATGTTTTGTAGCCTTTTGTTGTTATCTTCAGCCCTAGGACAGTGCCTTCCATGGCATCTGGAATCACTTTGTTGTCTACTATAATGGGGTCTTTTTTCCTTTTAGCGATTGGGATTATTTTAAACTTGTTGGTGTTCGTTTGTATCTTCCACTTATTTTCGTACTGGTTGATGTTCTCTATTGCGTTGGCAGTATGTTGTGCCATTATTGCTATTGATTTGCCAGGGTATGTGATGATTTGTGTGATATCGTCTGCAAAACTTATGTATTCACTGTAGGGAGATGGTTCTGGTAGGTCTGCTGTGTAGATATTGTACATCGTGGGTGAAAGAACACTGCCTTGGGGTACCCCACTTTTCAGTTTTATGGGTGGTCCTATAAAGCTGCCAATTTGTATTTGTGCCGTGCGATCGTCTAGGAAGTCACAGGCAATTTTTTCTATTGGTTCTGGGAGATTTAATTGAAGCAGTTTAAATTTTAATCCTAGGTGCCATACTTTATCGAACGCTTTCTTAACGTCTCTTAGTACAATGTTGACTTGGTTTCTTTCTGCTTTCTTGTTGGCTCACGTTTCCGTGATTATGGCTAGTGCAGTATGTGTTCCCTTTTTTTCAGTGAATCCATGTTGTCTGGGGTTTAGTAGTCCGTTTTCACTTCTGTGTTTTCTGATTCTCTTGTTTATTGCCTTTTCAAATAGTTTTCCTATAACTTCGAGTAGGGAAATCGGTCTGTAGTTTATTACTTGGGTGAGGTCTTTGGCTGGTTTCGGTATGAATATGAATTTTGCGTTTTTAAATGCATCAATGAAGTATCCACTTGCCAAAGCTGAGTTAAATATTTCAAGGATGCCTTGTGTGCAGTTATTGGGTAGGTATAAGATCATATTTCTTGTGATTTTTGTAAATCCTGGTGCTTTTTCTTTAGTGTGCCTGATGTAGTGTAGCAGTTCTCCTTCTGTAATTGGTTCTGTCAGGTTGAGCCTGGTTTTGTCCACCACATGGTATGGGGTTATCCTGTGTATCATTTCAGCCATTTCTCTGCAGATATGATTTTCGTGTTCCTCATCAAATTCCTCATTTTCTTCTTCTGATATTTGAAATACTTTTTTCCATTCTTTTCTGTATGCGGATTCTATCTCTTTTTCTTCAAAGAGTTTTTTCCCGTTTTGGTCCTTTATGTATTTTTGTTGAGGCTTGTCGTTTCCTAGCATTTTGTTTACGTTCTGCCAGAAGTTCTTGTCATTTCTTGTGGTATCCAGGTTGTTTATTAGTTCGTTCCATATCTGTTGGTGTGCTATCAGGCTTTCATCCCTTAACTTTTGTTGTATTTGCCTTAAGTTTCTCATAAGCTCTGTTGTTGGTGGATAATTTTGTATGTATATCATTTTGTTATTGTATTGTACTTGGAGCATTCGCAATTCATGGGATATCCTGATGTGTTGTAGCGTTCGATATGTTGTGATTGGTATGTTGTTCTCTGTTGCCTTTTTGATGTTACGTATAAGGGTATCTGTTTCGTTGTCAATATCTTCTAGTGTTTTGCCTTGGAGATCTGGGATCTTAACTTGTTCTAGTTGCTTCCTGTAGCCTTCCCAGTCTGCTTTTTGCATTTGGAAACGTGGGGTAGTTGGTACTTGGATTGGGCTTGTGGATAGTTTTATTATCATTGGAATGTGGTCACTGGTGTTAGTGGTCCTTGTTTTATATGGTAATTCAGGAATGCCTTGTTATTGGTGAAGACTTTGTCTGGGGTTGTTGTTTTGTTATTGCCAATAAATGTGGTGAAGTGTGGTCCTAGGTGGATCAGCTTCCCTGTGTTCATTATGGTATGCAGTGCAGTGCCCACTCTGTTCCTGTTTCCGTGGCCGAATATTTGATGTCTTGGGTTCAGATCTCCTATTATATATGTTGGGCAGTTGTACTTCAATAGTTTTATCAAGTCTGGGGTCGGCAGGTAGTTCCGTCTTGGCGGTAAATATGCTGTGGCTATTGCTATTTCTCCTAGTGTGGTAGTTATTTTAATTCCCAGGAATTCATCCTGGAATTCGTCGATGATTTGATGTTTGAGTATGTGTTTTACAGCAATGGCCACGCCATCATTTAATTCTTCTGTTTTATTTCTTTGGTAGGTTGTATATCCAAATATTTTTATTTTCTTGGAATTTGAATTGCCATGACTATTTATTAAAATTATGTCCGGATCAATACTGAGGTATGTGTTTGCAAGGTTGTTTTTATTTGTTTCCCAGTTGCGGACGTTGTGTTGTATGATGGTAAGTGTTCTGGGTTTTTCTTTATTCATTGAGTTTTGATTTTTTGTTTCTTGCTTGTTGCTCGGATGGCGATCTCTTGTCCGGAACCAGTCCGTTACGGATTCTTTGGAATTTCCATTGTTCTTCTTTTTTGAAGTTGTGTCTCCTTATTTTAATCCTTTGGTTTATCAGGTAAGCTTCCACTAGTGCTTCAGAGTATTTATCGTTAGAGTAGGTCCATTTTAGTTCTTGTTTTGTTATGGCTTGTATAATGTCTGGCATCGTTTTACATTCACTAGGGACAAATACTCTGTCACACCAGTGAAGCTGTAGTTCACAGTCATCTGCACATTCAAAAGTCAGTAGCGGTTCCTCGCCCTGGGTATCCATGGTTGCTGTTGCTGTTGAGACTTTTTTCCTTACGGCTCCTGTCTCTCTTTGGATGTTATTTTGAAGGTCCTGCCTCTCTGCTGTACTTTGAGTAGATGTTTCAATCATTTGTGACTTTGCCTTGTCAACTTCGTTTGTTTCGTGTACTGTTGCGGCTGGTGTTTGCTCCGTTGCTCCTTTTTCTTCTCCGTTGACTGTCTCCTGTGGTGCATCTGGGTTGGTTAAGCGGGACGCTTGTAGCATAGATCCGGAAGCTGGGTTCGCTGGGAAACTCATTGTTGGGAGATTGTTTCTTCCAAGCATTTTGTTCATTTCTATTTCGAACGTGCCTGGGTTCCCTATGTTCATTATGTGAGAGTATAATAGGCAGATGAGCACTTTGTAGTCTCGTATTTCGCTCAGTACAATTTTGGTGGTATTCTGTGGTTGTGTTGTTTCTTCAACTACTTTCTTTGCAATAGCAGCATATGTTGTATTCTCCTTCTGTTCTTGTTGTTGTTTTTCCTTTGCTACTTTTTCATTTATTATTTTCTTTTTGTATGGACAGGCCATTGCTAGGGTTCTGTGGGTCTTATATCCAGGTTCCTTCTGATTTTTACAGTTTATACATGCTTTGGATTGATTCTTGCAGTCCCGGAAGGTATGGCCTTCTTCTGCACATTCAGAGCATATTTTAAGTTCCTTTTGAGGACAGTCTTTTGTTGCATGTGATTCATGTGCATAGCAGATAAAGCAGGTGAGAATATTAACATATTTCTCCCTTTCTAGTTGTTTAGGGAGTACTGACATGTTTAACCCTAAGATTCCAGGGCCTTGTCTGCCATTGAAGTGTCAGTGAATCTCAGCTTTCGGCAATGAGTGTATTGCTTTATTTTTACCACTTCTTCGATTTTTAACCAGTTGTTTTAATTTCTAGTTCTTCTTTTATTTCTTGTGCCGAGTGCCTTCCAAATTCGTAGTCAAGTCCACGTACAAATACTGATCTTTTTGCTTTAACCTCTGGTGGCATAATGACCTGGAGTTCTATGTCTCCAAAGGCTTGCATTCCCTCAGGGCTCAGAATGGTATCCGCATCCCTGTAGTCCCTGCATATTGCAGTGTATCCATCGTTCGAGGAGAAAATCCTCGTGAAGGGTACATTGAGTGTACCATACGCTGTTTCAGTTATCTGAGAACGTGAAGGGGCTGTTCTATTGTCTATAATCTTGAGTATAACCTTGGTAGCCATTGGTTTATTTGTTTGTGTCTTCCTAGCATATAATTGTGGGTGATAAAGAAGGTTATTGAAGACCCTTCTTAGTGTGCCTATAGGCGACCCCCGGACAGTGGTGTAACTGCACTATCACTGTTTTTCCACTGCCGGATTGGCCTGTGTTCCCCCGACCTCCAACGGACACACACAATCCCACCTACTGTGAGGTGTGCTCCACTGGAGGGGCTCTAGCACGAATACTTAAATATAAGCAGGTGCCTCGGATAGGGTAAGTAAGGAAGGGTTTCAGCAAGAGAGAAAGATCTCAAACCACGTCAGTACTGCCAATCAATAGCTGCCCTCCAGCAGGAGTGTGGGTCACTCACTCTACCCGTGGGGAGGGCTAACTAGAGTTGATAGTCCTGAACGCTCGTGAGGTAGTCCGGTGACAGTCGTGGTCGTTTCCAAAGGCGGAGGCCCCCGAGGGGCGTTGCCCCAAAAAAGATTTCTGGGAAGGCCAGTGGTAGACAGAGAGGTCGAGTTGTAGTCAGGTCGTCAACAGTAGAAAGAAGGCTGGCTGCTTAGCAGTGAAGGGTCAGAAGAGAGGTCCGTTCACGGCGAAGGCTGGCTGGCGAATCTCTCCTCTCTCCCTGGGCAGGCGTGGCCGTATTTATACAATTAACGAGGATCAGGATGTGGGGTGCGCGTAGCGAGAGGACCAATCACAGCGGCTCAAGCGTAAGGTGTGAAACGCTCTGATCCTGAACTGGAGGTTGATGGTCGAGACTAGGTCGGCGATCGTACCCCTACGTCCTCTGCATAGACCTAGTCTCTCGGCGTAGCTGGCTGTACACTGATTGGCTGGTCGGCGCGCGGCCGGAGCTCAGTTGGAAGTTGTAGGGGAGAGGAGCCACTACACCATCCTAAACCACCACTCAACACCTCCCTCACACCAACACCACTTTCACACCACCACCGACACCTCCCTCAAACCACCACCAACACCTCCCTCACAGCACCATTAACACTTCCCTCACAGCACCACCAACACCTACTTCACACCACCACCACCAATGCCTCCCTCACCCCTGTCACTTCTATTAAATTTATAAGAAAAACAAAAACTCGACCTAATGGACATAAATTAACAATTAAATACTCCACACAACAGGCGCCAACTGTCAAACATGTCACTGTTACTCTCCTCCACCACATCCCTCCCCCCCCTCCTGGTTTCTGGTTATACAATAGTTTTAAGATTGTATTTATATAAAATCACAGACTAAAGTTGGGAGAATATAATGTCAGATATTTTGCACCTAAAGATAAAATTTTGCTTCTAATAAAACCTAAATTAGATCTAAAATTTGTATGTCTAATGCAAATTATAGCTTGTTTATATTCAAATTAATCGGTGTTTTTGTGGTTCCAGCAATGTAAGTTATATTCTCCCCGGTCACTTCTGTGAAATTTTATGAGCAAAAAACAGAAATTGACTTAAACATAAATAAATATTTCACCAGACCTTCGTGCTAACTGTCAAAGTACACCTCACTTCCCGCCCCCTCCCTCCTCCCTCAAGCACGCTTCCTCCATCCCTCTCCCCCGTCTGCCCAGCCAGGGTTTTAGGCTTACAGTTTTTATCTTATATAATATCTCAGACTAAAGTTAGGAGATTATAATTTGCATTGCTGGAATCCTTGCAAGACAGTGAGTAACTTGAATATGAACATCATATATTTTGCACAAGAGAAAAAATTTTTGTTCTGTAATAAAATTCTTAAATTAGATCTAAAATTTGTATGTCTAATGCAAATTATAGCTTGTTTATATTCAAATTGGTCGCTGTCTTGTGAGAATTCCAGCAATGTTTATTATATTCTCCCAGGTCATTTCACTGGCATTTTAAATGAGAAGCTCTGTAGGACTGTTAAATAAACACAGAAACCTTCGCTCAAACTGTCAAACATATCACCTCACCCCCCACCTCGCTGGCTGGCTGCCTCCTCCTCCTCCTCCTCCCTCCTCCCAGCCAGGGTTTTAGGCTTACAGTTTTTATCTTATATAACATCTCAGACTGAAGTTAGGAGATTATAATTTGCATTGCTGGAATCCTTGCAAGACAGCCGATAATTTGAATATAAACGCTATATTTTGCTCAAGAGATAAAAATTGTAGTACATTAGTGTACAGTACTGTAGTACATTTTATAATATAAAGTTTTTCAACTAATTTTGGGTAGATTTACAAATTCTTCATTTATTTTCATCCATTTACATGCACACACCATACAAAAAGAAATGTAAAAGAAATAAATGACCTTAGTGCAAAGCTGGAGTGTACATGTACTAATTTGATTACGGTACTAAAATTGTTATGTCTAGTGCAAATTATATCTAGTTTATATTCAAATTGATCACTATCTTACAAGAATCCCAGCATTGTAAATTATATTCACCCAGGTCATTTCACTGCCTTTTTATAAGAGAGAAGCTTAGTCACAAGAATTGATAAAATAAACATGCATTAGACCTTGGGCGCCAACTAACTGTCAAACGTGACTACCTCACCTCCCGCTCCCCTCCTCCCTCCCTCCCTCCCCCCTCCCCTCCCCCCTCCCCCCCCTCTCCCCTCCCCCCTCCCCTCCCCCCCTCCTCCCTCCCTCCTCCCTCCCTCCCTCCCTCCCTCCCTCCCTCCCTCCCTCCCTCCCTCCCTCCCTCCCTCCCTCCCTCCTCCCTCCTCCCT
>NW_024713129.1:30000-47905 GCF_018991925.1 Homarus americanus
AGACATTGTAAATTTGTGTATGAGCACTGGTTTCTTTTTTCCCAATCTTTTTTCTAATTTTCTTTGTTAAAGAAAAAGAAAGGAAATTTTAAATATATATATATATATATATATATATATATATATATATATATATATATATATATATATATATATATATATATATATATATATATATATATATATATATATATATATATATATATATACTGTATATATATATATATACTGTATATATATATATATTACAGCTAGCTAGCTAACTGTAAGAGATGTGCTGGGATGGTGTTGCAAGCACTTTTATCAAGTCATTCCTGATAGTCATAATGAAAGCCACAGTTTATGTCACATCATGTGGCTTATAGATGACATGCTAATTTTTTTTATATTATAGATAATTCAGATTTTAGGTACAAGACAAAGTTTCAGCAGATTATTTACATTGTCTGTAAAATAACTTGGGATCCAAATATGCCATATAGTGGAGAGAATTTGAATAAGGCTTTATATACTGAACTGTACAGTGTAAGTTAAGAATGTTAATGAGAACCTGCTGTTTAGCACATTATCAATACAGTACTGTAGACATTAGGGGGTTCTATAACTGTTAGGCTCCAACTGGGTCTAAGCTGCATTTTGTTTGACTTTTCTGTTCTTCTTGCAGTTCACAAGCTACTCCATTCATACTTTGATGATTCAGAACCTTGTTGAGATGGACCAATAATGGCCATGATATATTTTTACCATTATTCTACCAAATGCAAGGTATATTACTGCCCACTGGCTAACCTGATAATTCTGGCCAGACTGGAATGTAAGACAGAGTGGGGAGCTTTATTCTTATTATTTTTATTATCTGATTCCATGCTGCTATGCACATTTTGTTTTGTGTGCACCTTTGGATCTAGACCCTGGAGGTCTCTAACATTTGGTGGTTGGTTAACTAATTTGAACCCATTAGCATCCATTAGAATACCCCCCAAAGCAACTATCACCCTTTAAAAAATAAGAGCAAAATATGTCATATAAAAGAGAAGCTGCCAAGCCATGTTGCTGCTCCTGCATGTATGCACATTACTATTCACCTGTTCCAGATAATAGTCATATTGGACTTTAGGAGCACTTGTCTGTTCTGGCCACCTGTCACCACATTAGATATCTAACAGCTGTACTGTACCTCCTGTTTTCAGAAACTGTGCTCTTACTCCCTCCCACTTTTGAAGAGGGTTACAGGCTGAGACTATTCTGTCCTAAACAATATGACTACAATAAGGCATTTATTGTGTTTATGTCATTTGCTTGTTCCACTTTGTTTATGCTGTGCCAAATAATCAACCAGTGGTATGGACCATTCAGTGCTGTATGATGGAACTGTCTGAAGTCAGGCTATGTTTGATAGCAAGTGACTATGATACACCTTTATTCTAGTCGTCAAAAGTAGTTTTCAATAATATATATATATGAAGTACACTAATGTAAAAAAAAAGACGATAATTACTGTTAAAAACATCTAATTGTAATCGTGTAAATATCAGGTACTGCAGCACTAAACAAAAATTATTTCATAGCATAATCATTCCTCAGCTGGGGAGTAATGTGGACAGGGGCATCTCTAACAACAATTATAAAACCATCTCACTGATATTTTCAAGCTGCATATACTTGTTTCAGTTGTGATTTATGTTGTTGCAGCATCCTAATATAATTTTGCGGAGCTCAAGCTGGTAAAATTCACTTTAAGTTCATAAATATATTTCAATCCTGACTTATGAATACACCCTAACATGACTACATTGGCATACTAGTGAACAGAGTATTTAGTCTTTGCTTATCTATTGTTCTGTACTTTATTGATATGCTGATTATACAGTATATTAGTCTTTATTAATTTATTATTATTTATTCACTTATTTATTACTGTATTATTCTTATTTATTTTTTCCTGACCATTAAAAGTACCATGAAGTGACAAATGTTAAAGAAAATGAGTCACATTAACACACTTAGGCACTGCCTTATTTATTGCAACTATCCCTCCAAGAATGGAAGAGCCATACTGTATTTTTATTTTTTTATCAGGTAAATTTTTTGGCAACCGGTTCATTTCTTTCATATAAAACCAAATATATTCTGCACCCAATTTTTTTATCTGTCACATAAAACCAGAAAGAGAGTGGAAAAAAGAACAAATAATTTTGGCAATGTGAATTCATGCATTCCAGTTTTCAATACTATCAACTTGTAATTTAGCCAACAAACAACAAACTTGTATTTTAGCCAACAAATAACCAACTATGGACAATAAGTGTAAGTAATATAAAAAAAAGATTAAAAATTTTATACTTTATATTAATGAAATAAAAAAAAATAATTACTAATAACATGACTGGTAAATTGAAAAAACCTGAATACAGTGACCCCACCGTTAACGAACTCAATCCGTTCCAGAAGGTCGTTCGTTAACCGAAAAGTTCGTTAACCGAAACCATTGTTTCAATGGGTTTTTGGGTAATTGGTTCCAGCTCACCGAAAATTTCCTAAATTCAACAAAAATGGTACAAAAGTTCACTTACTTTGAGGTGTGTTTGTAGAAGGCTCCTGGATGATGATGATGATGATGATGGGATTTAGAATGGGGGTGGAGGAGAAGGAAAAAGAGAAGGCATTGGGGTGGAAGAGAAGTCACCCCATGGTGCCATTTCACCCATAAAATTTTAGCTCTCTTGGTGTAATTCAAGATTATTTTCTTTAAATCAACACTGCACTGCATTATATATTGTCAATATGTAAAATATATTTCAAAATGACCAATAATTTGCTTGGAAACACAGAAAAAAAGCGTTTAGTTGAAGAGAGTCTCAAGCAAGATGTTACCTCCAGTGAAAACAGAGAGAGACTAACTCCTGTTTGCTGTGTTAAGAGGCTGGATGCCGCGCATTAAACTAGTCACTTTACCTTCAATTATGTTCAATAATTGTTAAAATGACTAAAAAACTGAATATTAAACTTTTAAAATTATTGAATAGTATAAACTTCTTGATATTTACTAAAATAGTAAGGAATTTAGCCCTAGAACCGATTAATGTATTGGCGGACTGATACTAAAGCTGGTTGCCCGGTCAGTGCAAGCGAAAACATGTTGAGGTCGGTTCGTAAGAACTTCGTTAACCGAATTTTTTTTTTTAAACCAAATTGAAGATCCTTATGGAAGGCAGTTCGTTAATCGAAATTACGTTAACCGAGGTGTTCGTTAAACAAGGGGTCACTGTATCTAAAATTTATTCCAAAATTGTTTAATCTTTTACTTTTTGCCATTATGTTTATACTTTTTTTTTATCCATTGGCTAGTTTAAGTGTCTAGGTGTGTTTTGGTGGTTTTAGAATTTTCCTAGCATGTGTGGTTTGGCTGTAAGCCATTTTAGAATTCAAAAAATCTATCCCCAGCAGTTCACAAACAAATAACAGTTACAAGTTTGAATCGGTGAAATATAAACTAAAAAAAACATTTGTTAAAACTATTACTGTAAATACTTTACAAACAATTTTACAGGTGATATTATTGCACAATGGAGGGCAGGAGTGTGTGAGACGGACAATGGGTGGAAATTTAAAGGAAAAGTGCACAGTAAGTATATTCCAGTATGACTGCTGGGTGACTACAGTACAGTGGTCCCTCGGTTAACGAATGGTTCGATTAACGAAACTTCGGTTAACGAATTACCTCCCATAAGGATCTTCAATTCGGTTAATGAACAAAACTTCGATTAACGAAATCCTTACGACAAACACGTTTTGTTGTGAGCAGCTGATGGGCTAGTCTGCCAATTCAGTAATCTGTTCTATGTTTACATTCGTTTCCAGTGGATAAATATCAAGAAAGTTGTACTCTTTAATATTTTTGCATTTTTTATATTAAAATTATTACTCATTTTAAAATTTGTTTAACATATTGATAATATATGCAGTACAGGGAACTAGTTTTTTGTGCGCCCATCAGCCGCTTGACTCACCCACCAGGCATCAGTTTGGCTTTGTTTACAGTGGAGTGAACATCGATTTTGTTGGTATCTTGAATATTTTTTCATTTTTACATTAAAATTATTGGTCATTCTGAAATTTAGTTAACATATTGATAATATATAGTGCATTGCAGTGTTGATTTAAATAAAATAATCTTGAATTACACCTAGTGAACCTAAAAATTTTATTGGTGAAATTACCGCATCAGGCATGGGTCCCCTGAAAGGTGATTTCTCCTTCATCCCCACTTCCTTCTCTTCTCCCTTCTCCTCCACCCCCACTTCTAATTCCCATCATCATCAGCCAGGAACCTTCTACACACACACCTCAAAGTAAGTGTACTGTACTGCTTTTTTTTTTACTTTGTATGTACTTTTCTGTGAGCTGGAACCAATTCCCCAATATCCCATTGAAACAATGGATTCTGTTAACGAAATTTTCGGTTAACGAACGACTCTGTGGAACGAATTTAACCAAGGGACCACTGTACTGACTTGCTCAAACTTTGTCACCCTCTTGCTAGGATGGGTTGCCATATATCTAATTAGTGATGGATTACCATGAGAGAGAATGGTTTGAGGAGTAGCTCATTAAAATCTCCTGCTTCAGTAATAATTTATTTCTCGAATTTTTTTTTTTTTTTTTTGTAGTGATGCGAAAACGGTATCTGTGCCTATTGGATATTAAAATTGACTCAGATATGGAGTCGTGGTGCACAAAATTGTTAATACATTACTATTTGTGAATGGGAAATGTATGTAAAGCATGTGAATTACTGCATGTGGAGATGCTGGGAACTCTTCAACTCTTTTTGACATACAGAAGTCGTTATCATTCATTGCATAGGAGGTACAGTCACGGCCAAAGGTAATCATCGATTCCATCACCTAACCCTTGCATCTGGCTGGGTCCTTTCCTTTCTGCATGGTAAGTTACGTGGGGTGGAGGGAATGGTCGTCTTGGGGGAAGGTCGTTTGTGGGGAGGGTGGTATGCGATGCAAGTTCCTTGTCACAGGAAAATTCTTGAAAGGAGGAAGGTTTACATGTTTGAAAGAGTAATACAGTAAATGAGGACCCTTATTTTATAATTATTATAATGTGCCATTCATAATCTTATTTATCAACGGTAATTAGATGTTTATTAAAATTTGATATGAGGAGAAATATTGAAAATACGATGGTGGAAATAAAAATTGATTTTAATATTTATCACCACAGGTCATACAGAATCTCAATAGCCCATCCAATGGCTTCCCTTTTCTATAACCTCCTGGTGTCATCATGGGACTAAAGACACGTGGTTACAGATGGTGGGTTGGTTCCTCCAAAACCGCTCCCACTCATCCTGGGTTTGTTGGAGGAGCCGGGCCAGTGTGAGCTCATCTTTGGGCTCCCACGCATTCACTATCTTGGCTCTAACGGTCTTTAAAAGGTTGAGATCTGGGGGGTATTCACAAACTTTCATAGTAATCTTTTAACACAAGCAATAGCCCAATACAGTACAGTACAATATTACATTTATGTGATGTTAAATGTTTCATTAAAAAACATAATTATTCCATTGGGTAAAGGAAAAGTTTATATGAATTAATATGAACTTCACAGTGTAAATGGTTGTAGTGTTTAGCTGGAAAAAAGGAAATGAATATGGGCCTGTGGAGTTCTCTTAGAAATGAAAAACATTCATCAAGCATGATTTGTTAACACTTCATGATATCATGAATTGGCGGCTTCATATAGGTGAAATTCGCAATTTTGAAAAATAAATGAAAATTAATTTCTTAATTGCATATACGTAGATTAATTTTTCAGGATAGGGGGAGTGTGTAGGTGTGGATGGTGGACAGCTTCACTTCTTCCAGGAGCTTGAGGTAAATGTCAGAGGTGAACCGATAATTTATGTCTGCCAACTCCATCAAGGTGTTGAGGTTCACCCAACCCCAAACATTTACCATTGTTATTCTACTCCTGGCCTCTGTATAAATATTCTGAAGTTCATAGCAGCAGTTATTGGTGCGCCAGCAGTGAAGGGCCTCGTGACTTATTGATGAAAAGTTTTTCATCCGAAAAAATAACACTGGACCAATAATAAAATTTTTTTATTTTTATACTCATTGGCAAACACACGTTGTGCCATAACGTGTCTCTCATCCAGCTTGTTTTTCCAAGCTAGGATATGGTGGTGGATGCCTGCCTTGTCTAGTCACCGTCAGTTTGTCTTGGCAGACACGTCAGGTGGAGCCGTTCCATCACAGCCACAGCAATCGTGAACTTTAATAAACATATTACCGGGTAGACAAGTCACATTCTATCCAACATTTCATTCTTATTTTTTTTTTATCAATTGAAAGGATTTTTTTTTTTTTTTTTTGTGAACGTTAGTGGTGAGAGGTAGCAACCTACTTTCGTGTTACTGGTGGTGAGCTAGCCATGCCTCCTCTTCTCTTATGTTGTCATATCAGTGGTTTTCCCTCATGGTAGCCAGATGCCTTATCAACCCTAATGACACGTCACCTGCCAAAAGCTCACTTGCATTCCTCCCCAGAATCTCAAGTAAAGGCATTGATAACTAGGGAGAGTTAATTCCACATGACATCTCCCCTTCACCGCCCCTCCTGGTTCATTGGTTGTTTGGGCTTTAGGCTTATTAACTGCCAGGGTCATTAAGCTACATCCACCAAACTTAACACTTTCTTCAGGTGTTAAGGACTATTCTAAAACTCACTCACACTACGTATATATGTGGCCCTTGACTTGCGCTCGCCTACCCTACCCAGGTCTGCCACCCCTAGCTTTCACCCCATCAATACCTGCCACACCCTCTTGTAACCCGTTATGTAGAGCTGCCTTGAGCTCACGGGTATGGTAGTAAGAGGGGTCGAGGATAACTTTTGACTGTGACTGTACCAGTGTACCATAACTTAAGCAAGCTATTTCTGAGAGCTTTTTTATTCAACTAGTGCAATATAATAAGGAGGGATTGTTGGAGGTTGGAAAACTTGTGTGTTTTATGTTTACTTCCTGTACGCCTCAGAGTCTTACTTTTCTTATCAGTAATTTTAATGCTCTCTACAGAGGCAACATTTGCTGCTCCTCTGTTGCAGGATTAATTTTCTACTTTTTGTATTGTCATAAGAACTGGCCTTTGTTGATTAAATTCTACCTCCAGGACTGGTCACTCAATCAAAGTACAGTCCTCATATATCAGGGTTGGCGACCACAGTCCTCCACTCTAAACATTTTTGGGCTGTTTTTACCAATCCTCCAAGAATTTTCATTTCTCTGGGGACCCAGTTTTTAATTTCATAAATCCATCCCAGTCTTTGCCTTCCCCTGGCCCTCCTACCCTCAACTTTGCCCATTTATATTTCTGTTATTATCCCTTAATCCTAATTTTATATGACCAAAGTATCTCATTTTCTTTTTGTGTGAATTTCATGAATTTTTCTTGAAGTTTCTGCTAACCTTAGTACTTCTTCATTTGATTTCCTTTCGCCTTAACTTTTTCACATTCACCAATAACACCACATTTCAAAGGCCTTTAACCCCTATCTGGTATCTACTGAAAGTGTCCATGCTTCTGACCCATACAACAGTCCTTTTCTCACATTGAATGGTATATGGTGTTTAACCCAAGACAGTTTGCTTCTGCTACGTGATTCTCTCAGAAAGTTCATGAGGAAGCCGTATTATCTTTTTGACACTTCTGTCAGTATTTGGTCTGTTCTCTGATGGAATAGGCCGTGTTTCAGGCTGATCTTCAGAAGCCTTAATTGAGCTCTAAAGGCGTCTTTAACATTTCTTATGTACTTGATTAGGTCTAGAGTCAAGGCTTGGAAAGAGGTTTGTGATCATTTGAACTTTCTGAAATGTCTTTGCACAGACTTATTAGTTTTCTAAAAAAAAAAAAAATTTTTTGTTAGTATCAATTGAATAAGAATGAGTCATTCCTCTGTAATAAGGGTGTAGTTCTTGCATAAAAGATTTTTCAGGATTTCTACTCTTCTCTACCTTCTTCTGTTCAGTGTAGACCTTTGCTTCTTTGGAGTAGTTAGAGTACCACCTGTAACAATTTTCTAGATACACGAGCTACCTGGCATAGGATATCAGGTTATAAATGGTGGATTGATCCTGAAATATCATATATAATGAAGATTGTTGCCAGGTAGCTCAGACTCTTACTTCCCTCAGTTATTTGAGTGATGTCACCTGGAGTATGGTGATAGTGGTCACTACTTAGAAGAGCTTAATGGTACTTTGTGTTTCTTGCTCTAATGGTGACCTTTTCTTCCAATTTCCTTTTTGTAAGGATGATAGTTAACACTTATGGAGTACATGCCGCCATCACCTAAGGTGGGCAGGGCGTGTTAAGCTGATAGCAATCGCAACTTAAATTAGTTGCATTTTTTTTTCTTTTTTCTAACATAATTTTCCAGTGTATTTCAATTTTTAAATGTGTATTTCTTCCCCAAAGATTGCTCTACAATACTCTTATACAAATGAAGTTGAATATAACACCAGCATACGAAAATACAAGTGAATATCACAAAGGGGCGGGTTGCATCTGTGCACTGTAAATCATCGGGACACACTGATGCTTGCAGGGCGGTTAACCCAACAACGAAGTCCACCACAGTTATGCATCGAGAATGGGAATACAATGGCATGCATTTTGTGACTTTGAATCATGAATATCAAGCAATAAATGAGTTTTTGGTGAGATTTTGAGTCAACAATAGTTTCGTCATCAGAATGCTACCAGGAGTGTTTTGGATGACAAAATATTCGTCATCAGTCCGCCAAAGTGTTGATATGTGGAAATATTCAAAGAGATAATAATATGTGAGATTAGTTGTCCAGCCACCCATGTCAACAATTTCCTGGATTTAGACCCTAAGGTATGGCACACACAACACATAAGCCACTTGACTGTGAGCCCTGTTTAAAAATGAAGATTTCATCATCTATCCACCATTTGTTTCCAACATCAAATAATTTTTTCATGGGTTTTTGAATAAGTGATAACACAAAATCTAGTTTAAATTGTTAAGTCTCTGATGCAATGTATTGTACTGTATATTGCATAGTCATTTTAGCAATATTTAATACAGACTGTAGTCCTCATGAGTTTTTGTAGAATTTTATGAAGAACAATAGTCAAGCATGTATATATATATATATATATATATATATATATATATATATATATATATATATATATATATATATATATATATATATATATATATATATATATATATATATATATATATATATATATATATATATATATATATATATATATATTTTTTTTTTTTTTTTTTTTTTTTTATGCACCACTTTTTATCATGTCATGATTAAGGTTGTTGTATTCTTCATTTACAATTGCATATTAATTTCAGGTACTCATACTCATTAAAACTAAGGTTACAGGTTGTACATTTTATACTCTTGAATTGCAGCTAAAGCTTCAAGTGTTGTTTGTACGTAAGTACTGTACTGTACTCTTTTGGGCTGAACTTCATATTGTTTTGAGTTTAATAATCACTGCTACAGTAATACTTGATTATTGGCAATAATTTTCATTTGTCCAGCACTGCCACAGGAGAAAGCACTTTTGTGCCTTCAGTCTACTCTGGGCTGGGCTCTGAATGCAACAGTATAGTTCTTTGCCTTGGCTGTGATATAATTTTGCCATACTATTTTGTTTTATGTTACTAAGTTTCTTCCACCAACAGTTTTTGATAACTTATTGCCTGGTAATGGAAGTTATGGTAATGTTATTGTTTTTTCTACATGTATAAACTAGTTCTAGTCTGTTTTCTTACTTATAATATATATATATATATATATATATATATATATATATATATATATATATATATATATATATATATATATATATATATATATATATATATATATATATATATATATATATATATACACAGTCATATTCATCACCATTACCTAATATGGATACTTTACCTTGGACATTATTCAAATATTGTTGAGAAATTTTGTCACTGCTCTATGTATGCTCACAAACATTTCCTTTAATTACAAAAGTGGTGACTTGTGCAGAATTTCTTCAGAGGGCTTTTCCACATTTGTATCTCCATATATTCTAATTTTGAATCCATTTTCAAAACATTGCCAATTCTTCTTTTTTGTGCTTTAACAATAATTAATATTTTTTTGTGGTTACCAAAATTTGTTAGAATGAATGTTTGTTGACTCATGAAAGCATTGTCAGTGTGCCAGTGAAAGGATTGTCCTCTCTACTTCTGAGTTCATTTTGTTGACTGATGTCACACTGTTGCAGTAACTGTACTGTGGTCTGCCAGATTTAGTATACTATTTGGGAAAGATTACCCTTTCCCATATCTATGGCTTTTTAGGTTACTCTTTTCCCTTCCATCTCTTCATGTATCCATCCATTCCCCTTTACTCATAGTATAGCAGTATATATAACCCTTAATTTCCATTCATTCTTGATTTTTTAATGTAGATATTGACCTTTCTTATATGATACTCACACTTGTTCACATAATGTTTCACTATATGTTCTGGGCATCAATGTGAAAACTTTTCAAGCTTGACAATGTGCAGTTGATTCGTATCGTGTCTCATGAGTATTCTTCATTTGTCAACATACTGTGAGTGTAGGAAAATGTGAACATAAAATATAGGTTCATGGTTAGATGGATGAAGCAGTACATAGTCTCTGCAGTACAAGGACTTCTCACTTCTATAAGCATCTACAATAATCATGACTGTTGTATACTGTATGGAGATAATCTCCATATAGCATTGAGGGTAGGAATATTGACTGTATTAGAAAAGCTACATAATTAATTTTATTTTCTACAATTTTTTTTGTGTTGTGAGATAAAGTACATGAGGTTTAACATATGGTGATAAAGTTGAGGGATATGGTACTGTACAGTGATAAATGTCTCAAACCTTAAGATGTAAAGTGCATCATGTTATTGGATGGATCTTATACACTTGGCTAGGATCATTATCATTAACCCCTTTATCTCAACATGGTAATTAACTGTGAACTTAAGTGCAACAGTAGTCCAAAGAAATAAGCACCATTAAAGATAATAGTGAAATAATCCCAGAACATCTTAATTTTATTTATTTCTGTTTTCTTTTTAATTTTTTGTTTCATGTATGGTGAAGATTTTATGTTAAGAAAATTTATTAGGCATATAAGAGAGGGAAGAGTTGCTATTATTAACAGCTAGATTTCTTTTTTAAATAAATAATACAGTATTTCACTACAAGAACCACTCCTGTTTTGAGTTTTGTCAGTACAGGTACAATTGCAATAAATGTGTTTCTACACCCACTGTGGTAACCCATGTCACCAAACAGCCAACCTACAGTATATGACCTATAGCAAACCTATCCACCATTCACGTCCATCGTCACACAACCAATACCCATTCTTTCGTAAATACTACTACTGTGACATTGCTGTTTGGAGACACGGGCTACCACAAAGGGAGTAGAAACACATTTTCGCAACTGTACAAGAGAACACTAATAGCCTTCCACGTTATATTTCCTTGTTGAAAGTTAAAATAAATGTACCTGTACAGTATCAAATTTCAATACTTATTTTAAACTGGAGAGTGTGGGATTACTACTATGTATATAAAGGGTGTGGCAGCTGAGTGGATGTAGTGTTGCCCCTGGTTTAAAAGGTTGATGGCTTGTGCCCAGGTCACCCTGAGTCAACCTAGCTTTAAATGGGTACCTAACTTTTCAGTTGGGAAAATTAATTCATGCACATGCACTGCCCCAAATAAACCATCATTTGTATGGGACCCACTGTCATTGTATGTATATATCCCCTCATTTTTTTCAAACACATGTACTTCCACCATTGTTTCAAACTTTACAGCACCTGGTATTTGTCAGTGATTGATAATTACAGCTAAGCCCATAGGCAGCTGAGAGATGAGCAATCATATAACTGCCTTTTAGGACGGTAGGTATACACATAATACTGGCTCTTTTTGAGGCATCCTTTACACAGATTGAAGCCCATCATTAACTTCAAGTTAGATGAACCACTGACTTTATGAAGAGACGCATTGGGTGATGCATAAACTTTCTAAACACTATCTTCTCAGACATGCTAAGGACATAATAGCTTTTTGTGGAAATACATCACCGATTGAAGACATGCTACTTTTCTTAGTGGACACATGTCATAAGCTTCCTTGTTTTTTTACTGATGCTTTAGAGTAAGAGGTAGTGATGTAGATTTATATCATGAGCTAAATTCAACCTCAAGCTCAAACATATCTATAATATATAACTTTCCAAGAGAGCTCTCAAACGTACTACAGTATATTACAATTTGTGTTTCTCCTATTCACATTGACAGATAAGTTATGCCAGTTGAGCAAATGGGGTTAATAATCCAAATTTGATTGAACTGCCTATGTGATTATGATGCCTTTCAATATTTAAGAATTTTATTTATTACACTTGATACAGTTTTCTTCTATAACAAAATCAATGATGTTTGCATAAGAAGTAAAATTGGAGAATTGGGGTGGTAGGTGTTGAACTTTTGGGGATTTACTGTACAGTATATAGAATTACAAAAAAATTACTCCATTTTATGTAATTACAAGTTCTAGAATTGTCAGTTACCACAAAATATTTAAGAAGGAAGATGATGGAAATTCTGGTTGGTATATGTAAAAGAACTGTCATATTCTTCTGTTACTGGCCACACTGCTTTATGTATTACTATTTGCTGCAGTGATAATACAGCAAAGGTTTAAAAATATTAAAAGAAATATCATTATGCATCCTTATACAGTCTTTGCTAATTCATCTGTTTTCTGTGCAGTATATTTTGGGGCTATTAACAGACTGAAAGACAAATGTGCTTTAACAGACAACACTATATTTATTTCTGTAGGTGTGATCATGCACTTACCCATCACTCAACACATTGCTGTCAAAGCTAATGATTGCCACACATTTTGGAGCACAGATTCTAATAAAATCCATAAAACTTAAAAGAGTACGAGTGTTAACTCTTCACAAAACTCTAAATATCAAATTAAGTATATGACAGGCATAGAGAACAGGTGTTATGTATAAAGCTTTACATCTGTAAACAGGCCAAGTATAAACTTGCTGTCCAAGTTGGCCTTGCTTATGCCAAGTGGTAAAAGTGAAGCCTTTATGAGTGAAGATGGGTTTCTATCAAAAGTGGCGAGTTATATTTCCAGCCTCTGTCAGAGTTCTATATTTGACAACTTTTTAAGTCGACCAATTCAATATGGATTTTTCACACCCTGTTCCGCAATGCCGTATATTTAATAAATTATTAACGAATATTTAATTTGATAAATGTATGTTTAGCCAAATATTTCAGCCTTTATTTTGTCATAAAATAAAATGAAGTAAGACTGTATATTCCTATGGTTTATTGATTTACACAATACTGTTTATATTGTACAGTATGTATACAAACAGACACTGACATGCACACACATCAGTAAATGTACATAGCAAGATAATTAAAATATGTCATAATTCTTCATGATGTCAACTAGTTTTATCCTACGAGGAAGAATGAACTTGTTCACATTGATGTTCCATAGAATAGTGAACATTCACAAGGGCAAGTCCATTAAAGACGATCCTGGTCCATCGTACTTCTGATATAGGCTTTGAGCCTCCTCAGTGTAGATTGTGATGGGCACAACAGCCAGCATTGTCATGACAGCCATCACATTAGGGAAGAGGATGGGGCCGATGCTCTGGAGAGTCTGCCGGTGTGTATATCTTGACCCACATCACCAGAGCTCCATCTGGGATTCCCCCTTGATGCATCACCATGCCCAGTGGTGGTCACCTTTGACAATATAAGGTGACACATTCGCCGATTTAAGCTGAATCCGCCATACATGTATCAAACCTGAGTATTATTAATTCAGTAAGCCAGGATCTTGATGTAAATACAGGGTATTGCCTTCAGATAAACTTCCACTCTTAAATCTATGCTGATAAGAAATAAAACTACAGTATCAGTGATTCTACAGCAGGTGTGTACAGAATTTCATGTAAGGAATCCTGTCGGCAAATGTGTTACCTGCAGGGCTGGATTAACCATCAGGTTAATAAGGCTATTGATTCTACAGCTGGTGTGTCTGACAGCCTTAGGCCTCCATGATGTTTAGGCAATTGACTTTTCGGTCTTAATATTTGTTTCTTAAACTTACTCTTTGTCACAAGTTAACAACTTCATAAGTTGGTAAAGTAAATGACATTTGTTATGTTTATTAAGGCTCTATGGTAATTATATACTAGATTAAGTACCCACTTTTTTATGCAAATAATATAGGGTAGTACATATATACAGGGTAATTCAGCAAAGAGTACATTTAATTGGAGGGTGAAATCCTTGGGTAATTCTAAACCACAATGTCTCCATGGTAAAATGTTAGGTTCTGCATAGTTTCCATGTTACAATACATTTAAGATGTTGTATTAATGAGAGTGAATTTGTTGTGAAACCCCCATAGGTTTTTTTGTAATAATTTATTCACAGATGTCTTATGTACAGCAGTACAGCGTGATACAGATGGCTGACGCAGGTGCAATGAGACAGGGACCGTTTTCGACCGAATGAGATAATTGATGACAAAACCCTATGGGAATTTCACAACAAATTCACTCCTATTAATACAACATCTTAAATGGAAACTATGCAGAATCTGACATTTTACCATAGACACATTGTGGTTTAGAATTATCCAAGGATTTCACCCTCCAATTTAATGTACTCTTTTCTGAATCACCCTGTATAGGCCCTTCCCTCTTATCAACCTTAGGCCCCTCACAACCTTAATCTGGCCCTGGTTACCTGACATTGTCAACGGTGACTGCCGCATTATGCCTCAAGGGAGAATCTCGGCTGGAGTTCAGGTGATGTGAGTCAGGATGTGAAGTGAGTATAACCTTACCTGTGACCTTACCCCACGCCCAGGCCTCGTTCTGATTATTCCATCCCTGGGATGGTTTGTCAAACTTGCCACTCAGGTACGGAAAGTGACAACACTGACAATGAGGTCACATTATCAATAGATCAATTATTTGACTGATGCATATGATACCTTTGCATCGGTCAGAATTTTTGAGCGATGAAAATGCATCAGTTGTATTGGCCTGCATCTGGCCCTGGTAGGCCAAGAATGACATGGGGAGAGGTTGTAAGAAATGACAGAGAGACTGCAAGAGACTGTGCAGCATGGAGAGTTGCCATCAGGTAACCATCGCTAACCTACACAGGCATGGAAAATAGCTATAAAACAATGATGATGAAACTACTGAGCATTAATTTACTAAGTGAAAGAAAAGAAGCTGTGAAACTGTAGGGAGAAACAGTGCAGGGAAGAGATCTTTACTGACAATGCTCTGACATTTTTCCTGACCATGGTGGTTAGTCCCAGACCACATGGTGCCATGGCATTTCTTACAGCATAAATTTATTTCCTGTACATTATTTAGCAAGTTTGTGGTAAAATTATCACAAATGTATATAATATGTGTGAAGCAAATAAGTGAAAACAGAAAAATAACTATAGTAATTTGAAATGACATATTACCAGCTTTTGTGTTTACAGTGTCGCATCAGTAAATGAGAATATATTTGGCAATGTGTTTGTTATTTTTGTGCCATAAAAACATACAGTATGTGAATTTTGTAATAAAATATAATAATTTTATCATAAGCAAGGCTATTCACCAACAATATGGGATTTCAATAGAAAAATATATCATCATCCTGTAATGCTGTGGGCAGTGTATTTCCACTTTTTTTTAATAACCTTGATTTCTGTTTATGTGTGATGTATTTTAAGTGCTGTTATTAAATTAAAGGATATTTTTTTATGAACTAAACAATAACAATTGTAGAAATATTGAAAAAACGGTAGAAGGAAGAGGTGTGTACGGTGCTCATGGTCCATAACATGTTTTCCTCTGATGCAGTGTGAGTGGGAAGGATGAGAAGTGCAGTGTGCATCTGCCAGAGTTGTAAAGTAATAAAATAAATGTACTTGAGTACTGTACTCCAGTTACATTTTTGGGTATCTACTTTTTAGAAAATACTAAAAAATTTTAGTACTACTTTTACTTTTACTCAAGTATGGTTTTCAAATACTTTTACTCCAATACAATTGAGAAAAAAATCGTTACTCATTACATGACCCAAACAAACAGATAAAGAGTTTTGCTGTGTGTTTCAAATTAATAATATATTTTTTAATTAATTAATTAATTATTAACCATAGTAACAGAGTTGTGTGGGTAGTGACCATGCGGTCACATACCTAGAAATTTCATGAGGTAAGGTGAAGTCAGGTGGCCATGACAGCAGACTTTCCCTTTGATTTTCTTGTGTCCATTAGCACCTTGACCACCCACCTCAACCAGCCTACCCTCTTATCCCCCCTTCTCCATTGAATCCCCTCTCCTCTCCCCCACCTTATCTTCAGGGGCTTGGTCTTCCGGTTAGAAATCAGTACCTAAAATGAATCTCAAAGAGGCTGTGATTCTAAAATAATTAACATAAGACTGAGTGTATTTAAAATTCTGCTTAAATAACCAAGTACCACTGCACCCCACCATCCCTGGGATGGATTATAGGGAGAAGAGCGGCTGAATGTACAGTATTATCTTTCGGTAGGTCATCCTGGGCTTATATTTAGCCCTAAAAGATCCTGATTGGACAACCATAATTTTGAGTAAAGTATCAGTTATTGATTAATCTTAATAGAAAGATTTGCAAATAAACTTGTGTAATACTATGTGCCTTTTATTTTTATCTTTCATACTTAAGTACTGTACTTTAAGAATGAGATACTTTTTTACTTCTACTTGAGTACATAGACATTTGGACACTTTTACTTCGACTTGAGTAACATTTTGCCAGTGTAACAATTCTTTTACTTAAGTAACAAAGTTCAGTACTTTTTACAACTCTGACATCTGCATACATGCAAACTGACATAACAAAAATTGGGTTATAAAAAGTAAAGTGTGTACATGAGGATTTGGTTCTTACAAAGTGGCAATCAACAAAGGCAACCTGTATTTTCAAGAAAGGGATATTTATAATATATGAGAAATGTAATGCTACCAAACCCTGAAAATGCATGTACTGTATAAGTTTTCTACAGGTGAAAATAGCTTATTGGCATTAGTAGTGTATACTATACATTTCCTTTATCTTTGCATGGCATATCACTTTATTACAATGACATTTATGGTACTAGAACCTTGGGGCTTGTAATATTATAGGGTGAAAATAAGCTTTAGTCTGACAGATGTCAGTAAATGTACTGTAGTTATGATCAAGGACATTGTGGACTATGTGTGTGTGTGTGGGATGGGAGAGTGTAAATGTGGTACTTGATCAAGTACATGTACAAGTACATTGTGGACTGTGTGTGTGTGAGGTGAGAAGTGTAGATTTGGTGCATGATCAATAATAATAGTAAATAATAATAATTAATGGTTTATTGAAAGAGCATGGCAGCCAGAAAGCGGAAAATATACAATTACATAATTGGGGATTGGGTCACTTGATTGACAAATAATATACAAGTAACATAAGTGATACACATATGATATATAATAACTAGATGGGGAGAAGGTTATACTTCAGGGCATTTCGACATAGTAATAGTGCAAAAAAGGTAATATTGACTGGAAGTGAATACACTGGTTGATTACGAGTTGTTAGTAATTTTTACAATAGTTGGGGCTGGGCTGTTCTTATAGCTATTAGTAAGTGCTCGTATGGGCTGGATGTGGTTTTGGTGTCTAACAGTTATTC
>NW_024713129.1:48003-85716 GCF_018991925.1 Homarus americanus
GTATATGTGATGCATGATCAAGGACAGTTTTTTAATTAATTAAAAAAAATAGTGTATTTTTTGAGGATGTAATTTTCAGGTCCCTTGTTCGTGGTTGTTGTACCCAACTTGAATTGCCTAAAATGGAATTAAATCATTGCAATAAACAATTGATAACAAAATTCATTTGTTCTTATGTCGTTTCCTCTTGTATTGACAATGAAAACTGTACATTTTCATAAATTTAGAATAACAGTTTTATATTTTTATATAGTGGACATTTTTCTTTTCAAAGTACAAAGGATTGTTGAGTGTCCATCCTCTACTGGGTACAGATTATGAAGGGCATCTTAGCTGGGATGACAGTGCCCTTCGACTACCCCCTGATTAACAAGTTCACAGTGCTTTATTCTAAAGATAATGGAAAACTGGTCAACTTCTCAATGTTAACAAAACTAATCATTTATATCCATAACACTTGTATCTCATTAATTTCTTTACCACTTAAATACTTTTAATTTATTTGCACTATCAACTAAAGTTGATTTATTTGTAAGAAGTTTTACCATTTACAGAATATCTTTTTGTATAGGTAAGCGGCTTTCTAAAGCTTGTGATTGTTCTGGGTCAGAACTCACTGTCAGTGTTATTTGTCTGTTATTGTTAACTGACTTATGCCCCATACTAGAGACTCGAGCTTCTCTTCAGACTGGGTGCTACTCCATGGTCAGTAGACATTCTTCTTTGAAAGCTCGTTTTATTACCATGCCAACTCCCTAAACATATTGCTGACACGTTGCCGTATGGTATTTACACTGAATAACATTATTTCTATACTGAATAACCTTATGTCAAATGAAATTATGAATGGTTTTTGATGACTAGTGATGTAATTAAAGTGTTTAATGTTGGAATGGGGCAGCATTTTATTTGGGTTTCCTTGTCATAGGGTCTTGGAAAACAAATCTAACAGCTCTAAGCGTTGTGCGTGGCTCTTTAGACTTGACATCGTTGAGTTTTGTACGGGTATCATAATGGCAGTTGGCTGTCATCACAGGACGTAGGCACTAGGTTGACTTCATAAGGGTTGTGAACTATGGAGTTGTGTTTGCAAGACACATATGCTCCACATGTGCAAATATCACTTAAACAGCTTGAAAATCCAAACAGATAATCTAAGGGTACATAGAAAGAAGCTTTACATTCAAAATTTGATTGCTTTTCAGTGAACTCTTTTCTGCTTAATCTTGCAACAAGCTTGGATAGGATGAAAGTAGTACTGTACATGGATAGGTGAATTGGTGTAAATAAGTTTCCTCTCCCTACATATAAAGTTGTAGCATAAAAATTACATGTAATAATTCATACACATCTGAAGTGGTGATCATTTTCACATGTATCATGAAAATGCACACCTGCATTTCAGATCTTGTAATCCTTTAAGTATTGCGTGGGATATCCATTGTGTTTTCTCATTTAGAGAGAAAATTATTCAAGACTAGTCAATGAATTTGTGGTATTATTGTTGAAGTACGTATACAGGAAGTATGAAGGGACAGTATCATATTTTACTTGTTATTATTATTATTATTATTATTTATATTTGATACTGGGAATTGTCACCTCAAAAGCTCTTAGATAGGATGAATAAGCACTGACTGTATATGTGAAAGGAAAAGTGCAAAAGCTTTAATTTGTGTTGTTTATATTTAGTAAATTATTAGCCTACAACATACAGAACTATACACATGTTGTGATAGGATTAATAGACAGATTAAATACAATAATGTTCTTTAAATTGCATAATATGTGATGGAAAATGTACTAGGATATGAGTTAAAAGTGTTAACTTTCCAAATCAAAGAAATAATCAAAATATTCTTTTTATTATTAGGTCTTTTGTCAGTCGTTCTCCTTATATGATACTTTTGGTTGGTGTGAAGTCCTTCACAATAGACTGTTTAGTCAGCTGGTGACTAAGGTTTATATGAAAGAATCTCTTTGCATAATGAAAACATGATAAATATCAACCCAAAATGTCCAATATAAATAAAGCTGGGAATGGTGGACTTGCATCTGTATCCTCTATAATTTGGTACATTTCTTACATTTGTCACAATTATGGTGGTAACAATATCAATACAAGCACAGGATATAAACTTTAAAGTAAGTGATGTCAATACCCCTGGGTTGTAAACTAATATACTCTTCAGTAAAATCTCATCACTTTGATTCTATTAGGGGGGCAGGGAGGAAGGATCATGTTTTTAACATACAGTTGTCAAATGTTTACCTAACTCTTTCAAAAGGCTAGACCTTCCACCCTTAACCCTTTCGTGGTCTTTCAACATAAATTGAGTCACTAAGTGCTCCCGTGTTGGCCTGACCCCTTTTGCTTAGCTACAGTATATCTCGCACTGAGAGCACTCCTCCTGTAAGCAGAAGTGCTGGAACAGGAGACCGGCCTAACCATTAGCCTCATGGGCTGACAGATGCGTTTCTAAGGGTACAATTTGAGTCTAGACCGCTCTATCCAATGTTTAATAAAATAGAAAAACATTTTTGTTACCGACGCAACCCCCAATGAAAGACTGCAAGGAGGTGAGTTCGTAAACAACACTACAGTATTTGTGTCAAAAGATCGTGAGGGGATGAGATTTCCGACCATGGCCAGGAGTACCATACGGTATTAAATCACCTTTTCATAGATTGCCCACTGAGTCTCCTGTTCAGGGGCCTTATTAAATTAATTTTATTCAACATTGCTTTTCTTTCTGCTTCTCCTCTCCAGGCACATATAGAGGGGGCCCCCTTCCCCTTCATGACCAGACGTGCACTTTCTTCAGACAATTATTTACGGCAAGTAGTCTTCAATATTAAGTTCACTACTGTATAAAAATTTTGTAAAAAAATAAGGATACAATAAACTAAAATTATATTTATCTTGTCAAATATTTCTATGCGATTTGTGGATGAATTTTAGTATCAGCGACTGTAACAAGAGGTGAAGTGTCAACCAGGGGCAGATTACTAATGGGGCTGAAGCCATAGGCCTACTAGAAAAATAGGCTCACAAAATTAATTTAGAAAAATATAAGCCTTTTCTCTAATATGACTCTTAGACTCGCACAAAATAGACAGTCTGATCGCCACAGGCGATAAAAAATCTTGGCGGGCGAGTCGAAATATTCAAGAGCTTTTCCGGCTGGCGATAATTATTTTATATTTTATTACTGTTTATATTTTGCGCCACCGACGTTCAAATATACCGCTCTGGGCAAGAGAGTATTCCCGCCTTGGGGTTGGCAGATAGGAGAAGACTTCTCAACCTGTGATTGGCTCTTGTTGATCTAAGTCTGATGATATTGGCCAAAGTATGAAGGTTTGGAGGTTCTCAGTCACAGGAGACAGGAGTTTGTTTACGGTCTTTCAGTGAGAGTGTCTGATTTTCGAGTGATAAAATACTTATAAAATAGAAGTTTATAACTAATGACACATGCTGATGATGGTGTATATGTATTGAAGAGATTGTAAAAGATAGGTAAACTAAAAATCAATTACTGCCATAATTGTATACATTGTAGTAAACACTCCCCTACAACTGATCTCCCGTCTTTGCCTCAGCCAATCAGCAGCAAGTTCCACACCACACCCCCTCCCCCCCTCTCCTGAACTGCTCGCTGATTGGCCACTTGTTGTCCTCTCCTCAGCCAATCAGCAGCCAGTTCCAGACCACAGTCTCTGCCCCTGAACCGTTCGCTGATTGGCTACCTGCTGTCCTCGCCCAGCCAATCAGCAGCACCTTTTCACTTTGCACCCCGACTCTTGACTCGGCAGGATCATATTATGAGGGCTTGAGCTGCCACCCTTCATGAGGGCCTGTGTGCCAGTAACAATTCCTTTTACTCTTATATATCACCATTGGTAACGTGACGATAGGAGGCTCGTGGGTAGGTGTAATGATAGTATCAAGCAATAGGGAAGAAATAACGGTAAATACTGTAGGTAAATAATATACACAATTATACAAATACAAAGTTTATTTAAACATGAATATGAAATTAGAAGAAAGAATTGGTTTGTACTAACAGACGAAATCTATTGCTAGGCCCTCAGGCTCAACATACTCACACCATTACTGGGTGGACATATTCAATACCCTTCCAACCCTACGGGGTGGACATACTCAATAACACAACTATGATAGTCACTTAGCACCATAAATACTAGGCAACTGCCACTACAACACTCAGTCGTCAGGAGTGATACTCAAGCAACAGCCATGGGGTCCAGCCACCATGGAGTACTATCCGACGAACTCTGGAGATCCCAGTGGGTTAATTCCACCACACAAATATAGCCCTACTGAGTTAGACATTCATCCACCAATGATGGGGGCTGGTAGTGGTGTGTGGCTTGGTGATCCAGGGTCACCTCGTGGACCGAGCGTTAGGGCCAGACGAGCCAGCTATGGGGGCTATAGGTAGTCTGAAGTGTCTGACGGCCGGGTCTCACGAAGGTAACTGATCCTACTGGACCTCGGACATGTCCCCAGACATAGTGGATACAACATCCACCCTACAGACACGGCCTAGGCTGCGTTAGGGACCTGTATGGATGAAGGGACGGGCACTTACTAACGGTTAAAATGCCCGCGTGCCCTCACTCAAACCAGACCAGGGAGTCCAGCTACTCCTATTCCAATGAATTAATTTACGGTACCCTCTGACGTTGAAATTGAGACTATGAACTCATTTTCATTCTCTACTATTATCTTCACTAACAATGCTCTGACTCAGCTATCGAAAGCAAAATTAAATTGATTACAAAGGAATGGATGGCAACAGGTCCCAGCATACAGCGTCTGCTCCCATAGACAAAGGCGGGGGAAACAGAGAAAACGGGGGACGTTTCCACTGGGGGACTCGGAAGGTTTTGTGGACGTTTGAGCGTAATATGAATCCTTAAGGTTTTCAGGTTAGCTCTTATCATGACCATTACAAAGCTTCCTCCTTCCCCAAGATTCATCATTATGCGGTAACGTTCAGAAAACACGTAAGTAGTGACATACATATTAAATCATTAATATAAAGTATAAATCCTCATACAAAACATTGCACAAATTATATCAATAAAAATAGAAAAATAATTCCCTACCGGTGGTCAGGATTGGGTACAAGAAATGGAAATCTGTTAACATACAATTAGAATGTGACACACCTTCATAAAAAATATATTGGGATACATATTACAAAATAGCACCAAAAATAATAGCACATGGGGTTAGGTACATCATGTCATAATAATACTGAATGGTGGTAAATACATCATATCATATCATAATAATAATAAATGGTGTTACATACATAATATCATATAATAATAAATGGGGTCAAGTACATCATCATCGAATAATAATGATTTGAGTTAGATACCTCATATCATATAATAATAATAATAAATGGTGTTACATGTTACAAAATACACCCTCACATCGGTAGATAAAATGCACACTCAAAATTCCTTACAGAACTCAAATTTCAATGTTCATAGATTATGAAAGTTTCTTTTACGCGATTGGTCAAATGCTGACAGGACACACTGAGATTTAACACAGATTTCTCAAGCTAGGACATAGACGAACGGACCCCATCAAGTCAAAGGAATGATTTGTTGCCCTTAATCTAAAGAGTTATGTCGCACTCGCGAGAGGCAGCACCCTTCAAGGGACTCCGAACGAGCGGGTATTCCCAAGAATTCAATGCTAACGAAACGGTCCTCATGAGAACACCACCAAACCAAAAACTGTCTGTACTTATGGCATTTGCCATGTAGAAGTAATAGCACCATATTTATATGCCCGAATACTCCCTGAAAGTCACGAACTCTACACCTATATACCAACAACACCCAGCCTACGTAGGACTTACCAACCAGAACTTGAGAACTCACCACTGGTATCTTTACTCATACTAGTAACAGATACCCTTCAGATGATTGCATAACTGCCAATACATCTTCCAATCTCTGTCTTTACTGCAAATTGACCCTTCCTCTGCAAAATACTTTTAATAAAAAAAAATCATCAGTTCTTTACCTATCCCTTTTCCACAGTTACTTATAACTGATTGTGCACTTCATTATCAACCAATGGGGGTCACTTAAAAGCTCACTGCTTTTAAAGATCCAGTCTCACCACTGGTTTTCTCATCCTTACGGGAAATCGGGGAGCAGGAGCAACTACTGTTCTCTCCTCATCCCGTATAGCATCTCTCTCATCAGGCTCTGATTCAGAGGAAGAATCATTAGGGGGAACCTGGATGTCATTTACATGGACAAACATATCTCTGTTGATACATCTTTTCACCTTTTCTGCGGCTCGTCGAATTACTTCTGTCTCATCTGAAAGGTGGGTTAACTCATACGCTGCACCATTACGTATTACTTCAGTTACTGTATATGGGCCCTTCCACTTAGCATTTAATTTTCTACTGGTACCTGGGATAGTAACTTCATCTCTCACCCAAACAGTTTCCCCTAACTGTACTGTCTGATTGACTCTATCTCGGTTTGCTACGTTCCGGAATTCTCTAGACATTCGTTCAGAAGTTTCTTTAATTACTTTGTGAGCTTCTCTCAACCCTTCAGTACTCTCATTTTCTATTATTGGTAACTCAATTCCCACTTGCCTCTGTGCATGCCGGGAGAAGAATGCGAAGTGTGGCTGCACTCCAGTCGTTGTGTGAACAGAAGTGTTCAACGCATATTGGGTCGGACCCAAGAATCGTGGCCAGCGACGCTGGTTATCTTCACACATTATTGATAAAATGTTCTTAAAAGTTCGGTGCATTCTCTCCGTGATACTGTTACCTCGGGGGTGGTAAGGCAAGGTAAAATACACTTGAATGTTAGTTAATTGACAGAGCTCCCTGAATTGTGCGGCAGTAAATTCTCCTCCATTATCCGCAATCACTACTTTAGGACTACCGAAGTCATTAACAAACTTTTCAAATTCACGGGTAACTTCTTGCGTTGTCTTCGTGCGCAATGGATAGAAGTTAACGAACCTTGAGTAATGATCTATGATCGTTAACACATATCGGTAATCATTGATCCCGGAATGCATGTCAGTCAAATCCACCGAAATTCGTTCTAGTGGTTTGCTCACGACTGGTAATTCTTGCCAACATTGCGTAAGTCCTTTAGTTCCCTTGAACCTTTGACACGTCTCGCATGATGCTACATAATCAACACAATCTTTACGATAGTTAGGCCAATAAAACGAATTAGCTACTCGGGTGATGGTCTTCCACCGTCCTAAATGACCTGAGGTGGCATTGTCATGCTCCAACTCTAATGCGGCTTTACGTAAATGTTGCGGGATTACGAGACAATACTTCAATGCTTTATCGAGTTGTTCTTTTACTAGGTACAATACTCCATTTATTACTTCAAAGCTATCAACGGTGGCCTTTGGGTACTTATGTTGCGGAATGTTACCTCCTGCTAAATACTGTTTTAACTCTTGCCACCTGGGTTCTTTTTGTTGTTCTTTACCAAAGTCTGCCTGTGTGAAACCTTCTAGTGAGGGAAATTGAGCGGCAACATGGTCGTGCATGACTTTTCTCAAGGTTCTGACTGGTCGACTTAATGCATCAGCCACTACATTAGCTCTACCGGATTTATATTCAATGTTATAAGCGTAATCTCTCATTTCTAAGATCCAACGGTTCATTCGCTGACTTTTGGTTTTCTTTCTAAAGACGGAGGTTAGAGGTTGGTGATCTGTCTTAATTGTAAACTGCGTACCCCAAAGAAAATGATGGAAGAACCTGCACGCTAATACAATGCCTAACGCTTCTTTATCGGTGGTGGAATAACGAGTTTCCGCCGGCTTTAACTTTCTAGAAAAATAACCCACTGGTCGCAAAGAGCCATCTTCTTGTATCTGATTAAGGGAAGCGCCTACGCAGAAATTGCTGGCATCACTATGCAGTTCGAAGGGTTTATAAATATCTGCCTTGACAAGAACTGGGTATGAAGCTAGTGCTTGCTTTAACTTCTGAAATGCTTCTTGACACTCATTTGACCATGCAAAATCAACAGTCTGTTTCGTTAATTCAGTGAGGGGGTAAGCTACTTTGGCAAACTCGGGAACATGTTTACGGTAAAATCCACACATACCCAAAAATTGGCGGACTTGTTTAACATTAGTTGGGGGTTTACAATCAGTCAAAGCCTGGACATTTTCTGGGTCAGGCTCAATGCCTCTCTCTGAAACTACATGTCCTAAGAATTTAACTTGCTTATGGCCAAATTGACATTTAGACAAGTTTAGTTTAATACCCATCTCTTCAAATCTCTCAAATACTCTGGTGAGTCTCTGCAACAAGGTGGGGAAGTCAGGAGCCCATACTATTACATCATCAAGATAGTTTCGTACCCAGTCTTCAACTGCTAATGGAGCTAATACTCGGTTTACTTCTCGCGTGAAAACGGCAGGACTAGCTGAGAGCCCAAACGGAAGGCGTGTGAACCTCCATAGATTGTACCCATCGCTAAAAGTTGTTAGATCTCGGCTGCTGTCGTTAAGGATGACCTGATAATATGCATCCTTCAAATCTAATGTGGCATAATATTTATTTCCTGCAGCTTTCTCTACTAATTCGTCAATTCGTGGCAAGGGTTGTATGTCGACCTTCAAATGCTTATTGACCGCTCGAAAATCTAAGCACATACGCTTTGAACCGTTGGGTTTTGTTACCAGAACAATGGGGGATAACCAGGCGGCAGTCGATGGTTCAATGATATTACGATCCCTCATATCTGTTATCATTTCTTTAATTATTTCTTTTGCTTTCTCTGGGTGTCTATACTGTGGTCCTCGGACAGGATTGTGGTTGGCGAGCTGAATGTTAGCGGGTATACCAGCAATTGACCCAATTTCATGTGGTCCTAAAACAAATAAGGAATCATGAGCTAGAATTACTTTCCGCAAACGTTTACGCATTTCTCGGTCTAGATGGTTCCACGGTTGGTTTCTAATTAACTCATTTAACTTCTCTTGTCTAGTGGTTCCGCCTTTTACTTCGTCACATTCCGGTATCATACTGTTGGAAATCTCTTGGACATGTCTGACCTTCTTTACTGTACCGTTGGGAATTCCGGCACAAATTACACAGTCAGAGGAGGGTACTCTCTGATCAGCACCTACATTTACTTTTACTTGGTTTGACGATCTCCTCTCCCCTTCTGTTTGAATGGCTAGGTGATGAGGTGCACAAAGGGAGAATTCAGTTGAAGACTTTACTTTACACAATTTGTTGAATATGTCCCAAGTGATTTCCCTTAGTGTCAACATACGAGATTATCTCCTCTGGGATTAACTCATATTCGCCAATGACAGTGCCAACTCTCAAATACACTGATTTATCGGTACAATTACTTACTGGCAAATATATACGTGAATCTGGCTGTACTCTAACACATATCTCTGGTTGTTGGTTGAAACTTTTATGCGTGAATCGTATGCTCAGAATTTGACCTATCTCTACTTTCACCTTGATGGATAAGATCGGTGCATGGTGGCCTCGTACAATAGTCTTCCTATCAATATGGAGACTCTTCAACTGTGGTGGACAAGGTACATCGGGCTTTAATGACAATCTATTGACGCATTTGATTCCTTGCATGTGATCTCTCATTACTACTTTCCCATAT
Source organism: Homarus americanus (assembly GCF_018991925.1). Taxonomy (NCBI): domain Eukaryota; kingdom Metazoa; phylum Arthropoda; class Malacostraca; order Decapoda; family Nephropidae; genus Homarus; species Homarus americanus. The sequence goes on from NW_024713129.1 coordinate 57,703, forward strand.
TCATGTGACTGGCCTGCCCAAATGAAAAGTTTCCTTTTACGTTCCCAGGTTACTCTAAATCTACCAAGGAGATCTGCTCCGAATAGCAATTCTGCATTAAAGTACTTATCATCCACCACAATAGCATGGTGTCTGACTTGCAACTGGGGGGTTACTTGTACTGTTATGACTACTTTACCTTTAATTTTTAGCTCATCTCCCGTAACACCCTGGTATCTATCTTTACAAGGTTTGATGGGTTGCAAATTCAAAGTTTTTACTAGGCTCTCCTGAATTAAGGTGGCTTCACTACCTGTATCTATTAAAGCAAGACAGACACGTTCATTTACAGTAAACCAAATGCAAGGAGACACATTGGAAGGAACCCGCTTATGTCAATATTTTGGATAGTGCCGACGGTTGGCGCGTCCAGGGCAGCGTTGACTGTTTCTCCGACATCCTACTTCCAAGCAATCCCAACATGAACGTGGGGGTGGATTTAAGGGGCAAGTAGAAGTATCATGATTCGGTGTTCGGCAATATGGACAGTAAGGTCCCTGTCGCTTTCCAACTAACCTTTTACGAGGACTTTCAAATAAGGCTACCGCGTGTTGATCTCGCTTACTACTGGTACCCCAAGCTCCTCCTGTTACGTTACCTTCGGCCCGACTGGCTCTTTCACTTATGGGAAGTTCTTGGGTCGCATGCTTGTGAACTGGGCGGATACCAGGATACCCAGTTCTGTTACTTCGCAGATAGATATGTCGGAGTTTCTCCAATTGTTCGGCCATCGTGTCTACTGGACAACAAGGGGAATAATAGGATATCAACTCCTCTTTCAACTGTTCTGGCAGTTTCTGGTACAATTTATCTTTCAAAGTTTGTTCTTCACCTTCCCTGGGCCCATACCGGCGGAAAATGGTTGTGAGAACTGATTTAACTTGGCCCAAAAAGCGCCTGGGATCATCTTCCAAATGGTACTCTAACCTCGCAAATTCCTGCCAGGCAACTTCCAGAGGGATTGGTTTCACAAACAACTTCCGCAAGGTGGCTTTAAGTTTATCCCAATTTTCCTCATCGGTGCCGAGTTCTACTTGGACCATGTCTTCAATCTGCTGGTCCATGCGGTCGGTAGCTACATACCATCTATCCCGTGAGCTAACTGCGCAATATTCTACTCTCTTACAGAATTTAGTTAAGATGTTGTCTGTGTTAAGACCAACGAGGTCGTCCAAGGACAGCCTCGGAACGTATTGGTGGTAATGGGGACCAGGAGGTCGGCTGGGTATATCGTTAGTAGGGGGCAAAAGTGGAACCACGGCAGGAGGAGGTACAAGTGGAACCACGGCAGGAGGAGGTACAAGTGGAACCATGGCAGGGGGGGGCAAAAGTGGAACCACGGCAGGACGAGTAGGTACAGCCGGTTCTTCCCTCCGTTCATCAAGCAAAGCTTGTTGTCTCCTTATCGTATCCATAGACTCAGCGAGTTTAGCCCGAAGAGCTTGGACTTCTGTTGCTAAATCAACAGCGGCTTTGGCCGTCATGGTCCCCTTATTTGCGTTAGCATCTGCCATTGTGTTACAACAAATCAATACTATAACCCACTTTAAATACGATACATGCACAGGGCTCACTCAAGACCCAAGGACTGGTACTGATTTTCTGCAATACGACTAACACTCCATGCATCAACTATTCAAACTACTGTTCAGATTATTAATCTCCCCAAAGATAATATTATGGCATCAAAAATTCACTTAGACACTTTGCCATTCACAGACTCAGTATGGTGCAACACTGCGTGAACACTTCACGAATTTCCGTACTCACAATTCTGGGTCCATACACTTGTGTAACATTTTCCATATACCGTATCACCATAAGGTCCTCACATATATAATACTGTATTCTGAAAGTATACTGGCATTAGAGTTCACATAACATACGTTACACAAAATAATGACCCGTTAGCACCTGGTTAAAATAACTTTAAAATTATAGCGTATACATAGGAATATTAATAGTAGGAACTGTAAAATGCCCCGAGATATTAAGTAAATGGAATATATATCCTACCTAACACATAACTAAAGAATATTACAAATGCAGAATTAGCATCCACTTAACCTTTGCATATAGTGCAATGCTTCTGTTAGCACTCAGAATTAAAACACTGGGCACTCCCACGATGGAACATTTCACAACTAGTGCCACGGCCCAAACATGTATTCACTGTCTGTAAGTAATACTGAGTTAACAACAGAAAAAAAAATTTGGGCAGATTGTTACATATCAAAATTCTTCCAATATTAATGAACCTTATTCACACTCTACAAGTTATTGTTGCAGGTTTCCTTTTACTTTAAACAAGACTTTTTCTAACCTAACTCCAAGGTATTTCTTTGAACTTATTTCACTCTCTCTGCAAACCACCACAAAAAGCTGTACCTCGGAAAAATATGGAACAAAATTATTAGCAATCTGAAATACTCATTAGTTACAGTGGAATGGTTATTAAATACCCGTACAGAGAAATGGTTATAACTCAGTTAAACTACAGTATCACAGTCATTCCTCCCAACTCGATACTATGTTCATTACATCACCATAGCTGCCACCATTTATGAGGGCTTGAGCTGCCACCCTTCATGAGGGCCTGTGTGCCAGTAACAATTCCTTTTACTCTTATATATCACCATTGGTAGCGTGACGATAGGAGGCTCGTGGGTAGGTGTAATGATAGTATCAAGCAATAGGGAAGAAATAACGGTAAATACTGTAGGTAAATAATATACACAATTATACAAATACAAAGTTTATTTAAACATGAATATGAAATTAGAAGAAAGAATTGGTTTGTACTAACAGACGAAATCTATTGCTAGGCCCTCAGGCTCAACATACTCACACCATTACTGGGTGGACATATTCAATACCCTTCCAACCCTACGGGGTGGACATACTCAATAACACAACTATGATAGTCACTTAGCACCATAAATACTAGGCAACTGCCACTACAACACTCAGTCGTCAGGAGTGATACTCAAGCAACAGCCATGGGGTCCAGCCACCATGGAGTACTATCCGACGAACTCTGGAGATCCCAGTGGGTTAATTCCACCACACAAATATAGCCCTACTGAGTTAGACATTCATCCACCAATGATGGGGGCTGGTAGTGGTGTGTGGCTTGGTGATCCAGGGTCACCTCGTGGACCGAGCGTTAGGGCCAGACGAGCCAGCTATGGGGGCTATAGGTAGTCTGAAGTGTCTGACGGCCGGGTCTCACGAAGGTAACTGATCCTACTGGACCTCGGACATGTCCCCAGACATAGTGGATACAACATCCACCCTACAGACACGGCCTAGGCTGCGTTAGGGACCTGTATGGATGAAGGGACGGGCACTTACTAACGGTTAAAATGCCCGCGTGCCCTCACTCAAACCAGACCAGGGAGTCCAGCTACTCCTATTCCAATGAATTAATTTACGGTACCCTCTGACGTTGAAATTGAGACTATGAACTCATTTTCATTCTCTACTATTATCTTCACTAACAATGCTCTGACTCAGCTATCGAAAGCAAAATTAAATTGATTACAAAGGAATGGATGGCAACAGGTCCCAGCATACAGCGTCTGCTCCCATAGACAAAGGCGGGGGAAACAGAGAAAACGGGGGACGTTTCCACTGGGGGACTCGGAAGGTTTTGTGGACGTTTGAGCGTAATATGAATCCTTAAGGTTTTCAGGTTAGCTCTTATCATGACCATTACAATATAAATACCCCCCCCTGCTTTTAGTGTCCTTGTGGGTTGGTCGGTAGCATTCCCTAGTCCCACCCAGTAGGTCGAGGGATCGAATCCTGGCCGGTGAGGTCGTTGAGTATATGTTCAAAGTCCGCGTATTATATGGACTAAAAATGAAGTATATATATGGTACCTCGTGTTTCATACCAGCTGGATTCGGTAAAATGCTACTGACACCACATACGCAGCACGGGCAGTTCCCAATGAGGTTCAAGGTGCCATCAGCTCGATGAACAGGCTTTGTGTGAAATATAACAGAGCCTAGGACTGCTTTTAGTGTCCTTGTAGGTTGGTTGGTAGCATTCTCTTCAGGCTTCTTCGCCCTTAACTCATGAGACATAAAGTCAAGCATGAACTTAGCATGTTTCCCTGTTGGGTGCCGTAAACGCTTCTGCACTTCACCTAACACAAGGATGTAGGGGGGTGCCCAATAAAAAAAACAAAAAAAAACAAACAAACAAACTAGGACACTAAAAGCAATCCTAGACACATAAGATCGTGGGTTCGAGTCCTGGCAGGGTGAGGTTGTTGATTATATGTAGAAGTCCGCGTGCTTTATGGGCTAATGAAATATATATTGAACCTCGTGTTTCGCAGCCGGATTTGGTAAAACGCTTCTCTCTGATCACTTAAGTGGCGCCATAAGCTTGATGAACAGGCCTTGGGTCACCAGTATTAAGCAACCAATATATGGAATTCTTTGAAAAGAAACTATTAAGTCATATTTTACCACCTTCAGCAGTCTGGTTTAGATATGTAGATGATGTATTATGTCTCTGGCCATGTAATGAGGACCTAAAAGCTTTTCTGCCACAACTTAATAACTTAGCCCCCTCGATCAAATTCACTGTGGAATTAGAGCATGACTGTAAATTGCCATTCCTAGACTGTCTGATCCACAGAATAGGTAACACCTGAATCGGCTGTGTTGTACAATTAACCAGGCCGTTCACATATATTAATTATTTGGGTTTAAGTAACGAAACCCAAACTGTAGTGCCTTGTTTTATTATAAAAGGATTGTATCTATAATTCCTGAGTGTAGATCGACCATAAGTTCCACTGTATAGGAGTGAATGAGAAAGGGACGGCGTTTATGTATTATAAACATTAGGTCACGTCCTTACGATATAACTTTCTGTGAGCGACTCATGAGTAGTGACCCATCGAGGGAGAACGGTATGGGTACGTTGTTCCCCCTCAAGGGAAGACGGAGCCATCCACTGCGGCTCTCAAATAACGTCTTCCTCTAGTCAAGGATATCAAACTTCTGCTCGCTTCAGGTGGTCAGAGAGCCGGCTACTTATGCCTTTACTCAGCATAGTATGACGCAGTTTCCAGTGGGTACACCTTATCACGTGCATTGAACATGTCACCTCATAGCCAGTGGAAAATTACAGGGTGGTGAATCTGAATATAATATCAGATGTATTGACCCATTTATATAATATGTTCTGTTGATGAGACAGGGGCCCATTACATCGCTCGGTCACCTACCAGCCGAGCTCCGTGAGGCCTAAATAACTCACAGAGTACAGTACATCCTAGACAACCCTAACCATGTTATAAACAGATATGTAGACACTAAGCTGGGGATTCTACCACTGTAGGGGTATTAGCTACTACAGGGGACCTATACGTTAGTGTCATATGGGCTAGTATGTTTTGAACAATGTTGAATTTGGATGACACTGCCTTGTAATAATAGAACAGGAACTTGATGTAAAACACAAACATTACTGCCAATATCAAAAGCAACATGGCAGAAATAATCTTCGCCTATTTCGTGGTTAATAACGCACCTTCTGAGCAATGTACAACTTTTGCTACTGTCATCACGCTAGATGAATGAGTGTGTGGTGCTTAAGACTCTTTCAACGAAACATTAATTTTTTGTGGAGAGCAATGGTACTGAGTTGTGAAGGGTACTACACGGCATGGCTGAAAATTTAAGGCTGTGATACTTTTGTAGAACTATCATTAAAATATGTAGTTTGAAACTTTAGTATATATTAACATAAGTAAGCACTTACAACAATGACATTAACATACTAGCCCATACGACACTAACGTATAAGTTCAGTATCTATAGGAAAGCTACTAATGTGTGTTCATACATTCATTTTTATTCTGCCCACCATAATAGAGTCAAACAGTATTTTCATCAATGTTTTTACGTGCTTTGAGAATTTGCAGCCCGGAATTCATTGATGAGGAATATGAATATATTTATAATATTGGCTTGAACCTTAATTACCCTAGATCCTTTATAGACAAATGCCTTAACTTTACAAAGAAATCTTTTTATAGAACCGATCCCAAGCCCACCCATGACCATAAAAATCTCTTAGTATTACCATTTCACAAAAATTTCTCTCAAATTCCTTTACAACTAAAAATCTGGAACGTCAATGTGGCATTTAAAAACTCATGCACTGTTAAACAAATGTTAATCAAGAGCTCCCCCAATAATACAGGTGGCCGCATTTATAAGGTTCCTTGAAAGGAATGTATATGTTTTACTAAGGCCAGACAGGTAAATATCTTGTAACTAGACTGAAACAACATAAATATGGAGTTAGGACAGGCCAGGAATTCAATGCTCTGTTTGTTCATTTGAGGGATAATAAGCATTGCATTGACTGGGATAATGCCTCCTCAATATTACCTTGTAATTCAATTGGCAGTAGGAACATTGTAGAATCCAGTCTAATTAAACATACCGAATCCGGCAACATGAATTTGAGTAATGGTATGTACAAACTGGATAATTTCGTAATTAAGAAGATTTGTAACCAGGTGAGAAGGTTGGGTCATCTTACCCTCTGACCTGACAACCGACTATTGCGGTGTTTTTGAAGATTAGTAAGGTCACTACCTAGTGACCTAGTGACATTGTGGACTTGATCTCACCCTCCTCTACTGTATATATATATATATATATATATATATATATATATATATATATATATATATATATATATATATATATATATATATATATATCATGTAGATCCACAATGAAAACGTGGATAAGATAAATCTTGATATATGTATGTATATATATATATGTAAGGGCAGAAACGATCCTCCGGCTAGTTACCGCTGCTAACTCGCTCGTTTGCTGGTGCAGACGACACTTGGGGTGGTTGGACGGAGGTGATAACGGCAGCAACCCTCTCCGCCGCGGGCAGATTCAACCCAGCCGCCATACCGTCAGTATCTAGCTACCCTGCTGTCCGTCAAATTCTGGCTGTGATCTCATCATAGGTCCTGGACTCGTGGGCTGTGTTCCCAGACCTTCACCTATCAACTGCCAACTCTCTGGTCATCTACCACTACCGCATACCACGACCATCAGTTCATCACATTCCGTCGGTGCCCCGGTGTTCTCCTGCCTTTTCAAGACGTTGCTGAGTGTGGAGCGAAGTGGACGCTTCCCTGCCCTGAGTGTGCATCACCGCGTTCCAGAACCTTCCCCCAGGGCCACTGCCGTAGGAAATATTTGTTCATTGTTTGATTCCATTAATTGCTGACTCCCCTTTATTGTTCGATTCTATCAATTGTTGACTCCATTTAATTGTTTGATTCCATTAATTGCTGACTCCCCTTTATTGTTCGATTCTATTATTTGTTTGATTCCTTTAAGTGTTTGCTTCCTTTAATTGTTTGACTCCCGTAATTATTTGATGTTTGTTGAGTGGTGTCAGAGTTTTGTTATTTTTATAGTAAAGAGATGCCAATCTCTAACGGTTTTGTTATTCCTCGGAAAAACCATGGTCCTTGACTTTCCTATATTAAGATCCTGATTAGCCTGGTAAGGGATTTCTATCCCTAAGTCCCAGGCCTTTACATCAGCATATATCCGGATCACGCGCACCTACATTGATTTACTTGCATATATATATATATATATATATATATATATATATATATATATATATATATATATATATATATATATATATATATATATATATATGCTGATAACCACAAGGAAAGGAGAAAACACGCAGTTCCCAAGTGCTTTCGTGTAATTCACATCTTCAGGGGTGAGTACAGACTAAGGAGAAGTACTAAACAAGGTATATATATACTGTATACAGAGGAGGGTGAGATCAGGTCCACAACGGTCAGGTATTAGGTAATGACCCTACTAATATTTAAAAAGCACTGCAACGGTCGGTAGTCAGGTCAGAGTGTAAGTTGACCCAACCTTCTCACCTGGTTACAAATCTTCTTAATTACAAAATTGTCAAGTTTGTACATACCATTACTCAAATTCATGTTGACTGCAAGTTTCTTGAGAAAGGTTCGTAAATGAGTCATATCCAGCATTACTGAACTCACATTCTTCTGGGTCGATTCTCCCGCTCTTGTACAACAGTTCTACTGTAGTGGATTTCTCCCCTACAAACGCTGTTTGTCGTTGAGTAGCCGACCCCGCGAATTCCACAGTGTATACCTTGTGGTCTAGGTCAACCAGCGCCGCCCACGGAGCGGGGGTCAACTATTAAGCCACGCCTACCCCCGCTATTTAAGACCTGACCTCGTGGTGAACCTGTATCTTCAACGGACCTCTCTTCTGACCCTTCACTGCTAAAGCCTGCCAGCCTGTCTCTAACCCTTGACGACCCGAACGAAAACGACCACCTCACCACCATTACTCACACAACCGGGAAGCTCGTTCCAGACAACGCCCTTTCTGTGCCTCCCCACTTATCAGGGGTGACTCCTGATCAGAGGCGGCACTGATTGGGAGATCTGTAACGTCTTTCTGCAGCGGACTTGGGCTGCGATCCCACTGGTGTCACTTGCACCATTGGCTGATTTTCTTTGATCTTCCTTCTTTTTCGCTCTGGCCTGGACCCCTGCACCCTAGAGGTGTATTCGTCCTTGGGTCCCCCCTGTAACTGTTCACCTCCACTGTAGGAGATTGTGAACACGAAAGGGGGTAGGAGCAGAACCCACCCCTCCGCCGAGCCTTCCTGGGAAACCGTGATCGTGCGGGTCCACCTAGGAAGGGGGTCGCAATCCTTAATCCTCCACCCCTCCCCTGAATAGGTACACTTTAAGCTCACGCCTATAAGTGAGCACTTACCAACAATAGGGATATAGGTTCCCCTAACGGGGCTCCTGGGTGAGTGACACAGGAACCACTCCACGACCACTCGACCAGCAAGTGGCGGTGGGGAGTGCTGTAATTCCTGTGTTTAGGTTGCTCGCCCAGAATAGGTAGGGTGCCTGTAACTTCCGTAAAACCACAACAAGACTGATGCCACGGAGAACGACCAAAGCAAATGACTAGGACAACTGGAAACAGGATACGGGTACGCTCCCTCTTGGGGGGCGTATCCGAAAAACGTAAGGAGGAACTGGGCATACTACTGTGTGCCCAGTTAAACATCAAATTCGCCGCATTGATCGAAACAAAGGACTCCTACGTAGTCCTGTGCCTGGAAGAAAAGGATGTAGATAATATGCTCTTTGCCGACTCAACTAAGAAATTAAAAGAACGAGGATTTGAAATAGTAATACCACCACAACTACGTGCAAAAAATCCGTAGTAATTAAAAGAGTAGACAAAAATATACTGAAAGAAACACCAAGCTACATTGCTAACAATATAGAAGAGAAGAACCCATGGGCCAGAGTTGAGGAGGTGGTGCTCCCACCATGATGAAGGTCAGGTTTGGAGAGATCGCCATGGCACAAAAAGCCCTAGAGAGTGGCCTCTGTATCTCCCACTACCATCTGTCAAAACAACAAATTGAGCAGGAGGAATTTTATGCAATAACACCGTGTTGGAACTGCTATAAATACAATCATCTAGCCTTAAACTGTCCCCAAAAAGAAAAGAAGTTCTGCTCCGAATGTGCAGCAGAGGGCCATACATTCAGAGAATGCAGCAATAAAGATAACCCCAAATGCCTGAACTGCAATGGGGACCACCGAACACTAGCAGCAAGCTGTCCCATAAGGAAAGAAATAATCAGGAATCTGAGAGAAAAAGAAAAGACAAATAAGAAGATTGAAACAGACCCTAACAAGACATATGCAGCAATTGCAAAGCTGCAAGATACCACCTCCAAAGTCCTGAAGAAAGCCAAAGAAAATCCCCTCATGCAACCTACATACCTCAATCTGAGTGAAGGATTACCTTTCACAATTCTAACCAGTATTATTCATGCACACATCAACAACATTGCAAAACCAGGAACCTTCGGAAAAACGATCAGGGAAATGTTTGCTGCAAACAATCTGCCGGAGGTGAAATTTCCAGACGACGCCCCCTCAACAGAAATATTTAAAATTGTCACCGAGAGTAGCCTGGGAGTAACCAAACCACAGGAGCACATAACCAAACTAGGCACAGAAGAAAACGTCATGGAAATAGACCCAAGCAGTCACACCACACCGCAAATCATCAGATTCCACAACTCAGCAAACAGAGAAACCACAACCTGCAAAAGCTGACCCAACCAAAGCGAAATCAAGGAAAGAATCCCACTCTGGCCATCGTGCCCCCCCATCTTCACCAAGCGATGTGCAGCCAGCAGACCTAGGCAATGAGATCGGCATCCGCTTCTACTCAGTCAACACACCACCTACAATAACAAATGACAGACTTCTGCAGGAAATCAAGGAAGGCACAGTAAAATTCACCTACGAAGATGATAGGGTAGAAGAATCCTACATAGACCAATTGATAAATGCAGGACTTATAAACACCAAATACAATAAAATTGAAAAAGTAGCTATAACTAAATTTAAGAAAATCAGAACGGGATTGAAGGAGGAAAGGAGTAGACACTCGCCAGGAGATACACGAGCCAGCAAACACCCTACACCAAGTTCTCGGGATCCACGACTACTCAAAACAAATTATTAAAGATAATTCAGCACAACGTCCTTGCCTGGAATCTGACGAGGAAATCAGAACTCACCAACATATACAGCACAATAGACCCAGACATCATCCTTATCAACGCACATGGTTGGAAAAAAGGTGACAAAATCAAGATCTTTAACTACCATGTACATCAAATGAACATACACGACGAACCACATGACGGAATAGCAATAGCTATAAAACGCAACATACAATACAAAATCATTGACAACTTTCAAAGTAACTTTCTTGCAGCCGAAGTAAATACAACAAGAGGCCCAATAACTATCGGAACTTCATATTTAACATTCAGAAGGCCAATATTCCCTACAGGGGACATCTTAAAACTAATGAGGCAAAACAATCCAGCATACTTCATAGGAGACCTCAATGCTAAACACACAACCTTAGGAAACAATATTAGAAACCCAGGAGGAAAAATCCTCCATGCTCTCATCGAACACGGGACAATAACACACCTCGGGCCCGACTTCGCAACTTACGTATCAGCCGGTAACTCTGGGAAACCAGACATTGTTTTAACCAATAGGCATCACCATCTAAACGTACATCTAAAAGCTGGACCCACAACAACCAGTGATCATCTACCCATAATAGCAACACTATCCACATCCCCGATACAAATTCCGTCAATCCCAAGATTTTCACTTAATAGAGCAAATTGGGAAAAATTTAAATCGGATCTTAGCAACAACGAACCAACACTCCTACACAACAAAGACACAACAGAGATTGACAAAACACTGGATACATGGTACAATGAAGTAATAACAGCAATGAAAAACAACATCGCAAAAACAACATACCGTACGTTACCACATGCACAATTAACATATGAAGAGAAAATGATCCAAACTAGATTCACCAATCTATATGAATACACAAAAACTCACGGGTGGAGCAGTGACAACAGAATATTATACAGGAATCTAAAAGAAGAACTGAAAGACATAAGCAAGAACAAACACAATGAAACATGGAACAAGCTGATCCATGATACACAAGCAGATTACAGAAATCCAAAAGCATTCTGGAAAAAAATAAAAAACCTAATGGGAACTAATTCGGAAGAAACTAGCTACATAAAGGACAAAAACGGTAGAAAGGCAACAGAACCACACGATAAAGAACCAATATTTAGAGAATACTGGAAAGACATATTCAGAATCAACGACGAAGACAATAGAAGCTTCTGCTAAGAAACAGAACAGGCAACTAGAACATATTTGAGCCAGAACACAGAGAAATGGAAACCTACCAGGAAAATCAACCTCAATTCATTAAACATCAGTAACCCAATAATTGCTCCATTAACTCAAAATGATATTGTAAAAACAATAGCAAGCTTCAAGAACAAAGCACCTGGCATAAGCCAAATTAATAAAATCGCACTACAAAACTTTTAACTTTCATAGTGGAATTCCCCAAGGCAGTAATATATCGCCGACATTATACACTGTATACACAGCAGACATGCCGCAACCACGGCAATCAGAATATATAGCATACGCAGATGATGTCACACAGATAGTCAGGTACCCCGGAAAATCCAAACAAATGATGGCCATTAGAACAAGCAGAGAAATAGAGATAATAAATAACTATGAACGAAAATGGAAGATAAAAACCAATGTCCAAAAACTCAAAATAATTCACATCGCAAAAACAAACCCCTACCCTATTATTGTCAACAACCAACAAATACCATATGTTGCTAACGAAAAAATACTAGGACTCAAGATATCCAGAACCGGAATAATCCCCCACATCAACGAAAGAATAGCTATGGCAAAATCACAACTTACAAAGCTCAGAAGATTCCGCCAATTAAACACCAACAAGCAATTGCACCTATACAAAGCACTGATCAGACCACACTTAGAATATCCTCCGATACCTCTGAACACAATCGCAAGAACAAATCAACTTAAATTTCAAGCAGTGCAAAATATAGCCCTCAGAAGAGCAGCAAAACACCAACCACCATACACATAAACAGCACAAGACATACACACAGAACACAGCATAGACCCACTCAACACCAGAATACACACCCAAGCAAATGCAATATGGGAAAAAATCCAGCAAGAACAGGATCCCATAATAAACCAACTAATTGAGGAAAACAACAACACATCGCACAGATGGTGGACTAGAAGCAGGAAAAATGATAACGAAGAACCAGAGCCTCTATATACACAATAAAAATGAACCAAAAGATGGGCACAACTCTCCAGTCACACAAGGACCTGGAGGGACCCCACAAATAAACAAAGACCTAAATAGTTTACAAACGAAAAAGATGGGGATCATCCCTCCAGTGCCACAAGGACCTGGAGGGACCCCCCAAGGAAACATCAAATAGAATAACTTAGCTTAGCTTGGCTGAGGACGGCCTTCCCTAACCGCATGAGCCACTAAGGCAGCACTGTTGACGGAAGACAAAAAAAAAAAAAACCCGTCTCCGCAAGGTGGATAGCCCACCTGCTGTTAACCTCCTCCTCTATTTCCCACTTCTTAACTTTACCTTGTATTGTACCCTTCTTGCACCTTCAGAGCTAGTGCTCTCTTCTCTCCGTATAATCCAACCAACCAACCTGTCTCTTTTCTACCTACACCAACCAGCCAGCAACACCTCCTCCTCCTCCGCCTGCCTGGCGGTCCTCGCTCCTGCCGGCGAGCATGGCGACCCACAAGCTGTCCTCCTCTGAGCATCCTCACCAACCAGCTCTCTCTACATCACGCTTGTAACCATGCTGCCTTCCCAGCACCAAGTTGCATTGTACATCCAATACAACATGTATACAGAGAGCACATTGTGAGTTTCCTTTCTCCATCCCATCCTAAGTGAGAACCAAACCACCTGTTCCCCACACTACAACTCCCACAATATCTGGTTGGTGTACTTTCAGTAGTGTTTCAAACTCCTCTCTCTTATCAAGGAACGTGTCAGTATTAGTGTACATGACATTCAAGCCAAAATTTGTTCTCGGTAACGTCTCTGCTCTTAGTAGTAACCCCGCCCCCCCATTCTCAGAAGCTGCAGCATTTGCTAAGTACAGTGTATTTTGCAGGGTGTGGTTAGAAATGGCATTGTTTACACGGCGCTCGCCTCCTCCTGTCTGGTAGGCGGAGCTGGTGCCACCTACCGGGTGGGAAGTAGAGCGGATGGAGGGTGCGCTACTGCCCCTTGGTCCTGTGTCGGCACACTTCCTTCCACTACCCTCCCCCTAAGTATAACCCATGTACACCACTGTCCCCGTTCCTCCTTGACTCCTCCCTCTTCTGCTTCAAGTCCTGCAGGAGCTTCTTGTGCGGTTCCCTCTGCATTACCGTGCGATCTGTGTCAATGAATACACTCCGAGATGTCTCGCTCCTTGCTAAGTTTTTTGCCTGCCGAATAACCTCCCATTTCTCCTCCTCGCTCACTAGTGTGATCCTGAGGGGGCGAGGCTTATCCCCCTGCTTTTGTCCCAGCCTCCTCACATCCTGTGGGGTTGATGGCATCTTTAGGACCTCTGTACAAATTTTCTTAAATTACATCTTATCGTGTGTTACCTTACTCCCAGTTCCCTCCGCCTGGCTCTCGGGTACTCCAAAAACCTTTACATTGTTCCGGCGCTGGAAACGTTCCTGTTGTTCCTCCTTTCCCTTAACAGTAGGTCCGTTAATTTTCATTTCTTCAACACACTTCCTCAGAGTCCCTACCTACTGTAGAACCTTTTCTGATCCTGCATTACTCTCCGCCACTCCCTGTGATCCTGCTAATACCTCAGCATAACTTCTCTTAGCAACCACCTCCATTCTTTCGGCTACTTCCTCAGTCTTAGCAAGGATCTCTTTCCCAACTTGCTCTCGTTTGGCAACCAGCAGGGCTCCAGCTTCATCTATTTTCGTCCCTAGGAAACTTGTTCCCTTATGGCTTGCAATCGCCTCCTTCACCTTGACTATGCAGTCAGGGCAATTCCAGCAACAGCCTTCATGCTTTACGGCAGTTAGCATCTTCCTAAACATTGCATTGGTCAGGCCTGTATCATCCATATCCGTCATCCCCCCGCAGTAGTCACATATCACCGGTTGTTGTTGTGGTGGTGGGGGGTTGGTGCAGACTGTGTATAGATCTACACCTATTTAAAAAACAAAAACAAAACATAAAAAAACAAACAAACAAACAGTATTTAGCTCCCCTCTGCTGGATTTAACCTCCTCTGTTGCCTTCAGAGTTGTCTTCTGTTTTCTTCTCTTCTTTTTATTTTTTTTATTTGTTCAGTTCACTTCGGCGGTTTGCTGTGAATAACGAATTTTATACACCCACTCAGTCCTTTAGAAACACAGAAAAATGAAATAAAACTTTCTTTGGGGTGGTAATAGAATGCTGTAGAGTTATGTAATATTAGTTCACACTCAGGATGGGATGGAGAAAGGAAACTCACAATGTGCTCTCTGTATACAAATTGTATTGGATATACAATGCAGCTTGGTGCTGGGTAGGCAGCATGGCTACAAGCGTTGGGTAGAGAGAGCTGGTTGGTGAGGGTGCCCAGAGGAGGGCACGCGGCTTGAGGGACGCCAAGGTCGCCGGCGGGAGTGGGAGCCACCAGGCTGGAGCGGAGGAGGTGTTGCTTGCTGGTGGCCGTGAGTAGAAAGAGGGTGGTCACAGCGGTGTGAGGTCTTATAAGGCGGGGGTAGGTGTGGGTTGATAGTTGACCCCCGCTCCGTCAGGCGGCGCTGGTGTCATGGTCACGTTGACTGCTACTCTGTTTAACTAATGATTCTTATTAAACTCCACGACCGCAAAACATGAGAGGGAAGCTGGTTAGCTAACCCGAAGGAGGAGACGTGTTTTTTACATTCGTTTTACACTCAGGATCCCTCTGTAAGGCCCGCCTTTGTGGAGACAGTTGTCGATACGTTGTTTATTCCACTTTTTCCTGCAAGCTCAATCTTGGATTAGTCTGTGTAAATCAACCCAATTAATTCGCCAGACCTTTGTCAACTGAGGGTCATCCTTGAATGAGTAACAGTTGAGTTGTTTGTAATCTCTGTCTTTGAGTGAGTAGCGATCGCTGGCAACTCTGGGGTATATATACCACGGGTAAGGGAGACAGAGCATCCACTGACGTGTGCTCTCCCATTTGCCTCCAGGTATGCTCTGTGTTCCCTAGCCATTCAGTTTGATTCAGTCAATTGTGTTCATGCTTCAACAGTTGAATTGTCATTCACCCAGTGTAAGAGTAATATAACGTAAATGTCGTCTGTCGTTTACAGACAAGAGATTTGTTGTGATTGTGTTGTTCATGCTTCCGTCCCATGACGTCCTCTCCCATCTGTCCCCAGATCTAATTGTGACTCTTGGATCACTCAACAACTGCCCCGAATTCAGTAGATACCCAGCAGAGATCAATATATGAAACGATGGGACCGATGCGGCATGATTAATCTGCTCCACTGCTTCGTGGAGCCAGACCCCAGACTCGCCATGTTTCTGGCTACCACCGACTACAGCAATGGTCCTACCCTGGGAGGCTCCCTGGAAGTTATATGTCCACAGAGTGTGTTGAAATATGTATGTTTGGGGGATAATTAGTTGGAAATAATTATCCCAAGTTGGGTAGTGGACCCATGTATCTGCTGGTTTCAGTATTAACGTATATGTTGTGAGTGCATCTCATATGCACTACCAACAGTCAGTAAGTTGTGTAAAGTACCTTGTAATGTGTGAGAAGTAAAGTTTTCCACTTGGGACTAGGAGTAAAGTCTTGTATCTGTAATGAGATGTACCACTAGAAGCTGTGGGTGAAGTAGAAGTACCCACTTGGAGTGGCAGTAAAGTATTCTACAAGGAGTGCCATGTATTATGTATTGTGAGTAGGGCCAAGGCACCTGTCCTGCTAGATAATGTAATGTAACACCAGTAAGGTTGTGTGCAGTAAGAGTTGTAATATCTGAGTAATTGCTGTTGAGTAAAAATAAGTAAAGAAGAAATACTGAGTCTGCAATAAGCCCAGGAGTTAAGCCTGGTAGTTATATGTTAATAATAAATTTTTTTCCATTTCATTTCATATTAATAAACCTGTTCTTAGAGTATTTTAGGAATATTCATTTCTCCCACAGTAGTTACCTTTATTTCCGTCCAAGGGACTTGATACCAGAATTACCATACCTATGTGCCTAGACCCTCGTCCATGCTACCAAAAAGAACTAAGGTTATGCAGTAACCATTGAAGTAAGTAAAAAGAACAATTGAATTAAAGAACTAAGACAGGAGAAGTAAGAAAGATAAGGGTGGTGTAGGTGTTGAAAAACGCGCGCCCTTACACTGGTGGCATAGGCAGGGGAATTCGAGAAGGTTCGGCTACTCCGCGACAAACGGCGGGGAGGAATCCACTACAATACTCCCCCTTCCCTCCAGGCGGTGTAGGAGACTTGTTGTCTGCAGGGTTGCATGGCACATGTGAGGCAGAACGGGCGGTGCATGCCACATGTGAGACATAACAGCGAGGGCGTGGATGAGCCAGCCGCAAGGGGGAACAGCTCTGTCTAGATACACGAGATCTGTGGGAGAAAAGAGGGAGAAGGAGGGTTGTGGAGGCGATGAATGTTGTGCTTCCCTCGCTGCAGGTACAGAGTCCTCAGATGGGCCTGCTGGGGTGTGTGGGTCTGGGCCAGGAGCAGGGTCTGTGCGTCAGGAAGAGGGTCCATGACAGCAGCAGGGTGCATGACAGCAGCAGGGTCCACGACAGCAGCAGGGTGCAGGACAATAGCAGGGGGTACCTGAGGGAGAAAAGAGGGGTGTGTGGGTCTGCGTCTGGAGCAGGGGCCGCGTCAGGAGGAGCGTCAGGGGGTACTGCTGGGCCGGGGGTGGCGTCTGAGGCACGATGGGTGTGTTGGGGTCGGTAGGACGTGGTGCTTGGGGCAGGAAGAGGAGCGGCTGTCTGCTTAGAGTAGCAGAGCTGTTCTAGGGTGTCTAACCTGCGGTGTAGAGACAGTAGTTGTAGAGCCGATGAGAGCTGCCTCTGCGTGGGTAAGCCAGTCTTCCATGATGCTTGAAGACTGGGAGAGTGACCAGTTTCTCCTCCATCCTGTGTGAGTGGTCACTCCGGGGTCACCATTTGTAGAGTTATGTAATTTTAGTTCACACTCAGGATAGGATGGAGAAAGGAAACTCACAATGTGCTCTCTGTATACATATTGTATTGGATGTACAATGCAGCTTGGTGCTGGGTAGACAGCATGGTTACAAGCATTGAGCAGAGAGAGCTGGTTGGTGAGGGTGCCCAGAGGAGGACACGTGGCTTAAGGGACGCCAAGGTCGCCGGCAGGTCGCCGGCGGGAGCGGGAGCCGTCAGGCTGGAGCGAAGGAGGTGGTGTTGCTTGCTGGTGGCCGTGTGTAGAAAGAGGGTGGTGACAGCGGTGTGAGGTCTTATAAGGCGGGGGTAGGCGTGGGTTGATAGTTGACCCCCGCTCCGTCAGGCGGCGCTGGAGGCGTAGGCTGGGGAATTCGAGAAGGTTCGGCTACTCCGTGACAAACGGCGCTTGTAGGGGAGGAATCCACTACAATGCCTTTACGGATAGCCAAGCTTGTTGATTTTATTTATTTTTTACTTTAACTAGAATTTCCTTATACTTTCTTTTCCTGTTCTCATCGACGACTATATCTCTTTGTGCTATCACTGTGTACACTGTATCTCTCTGTGAATGGTGTATTGTAGGCACAGTTTCAGTCCATGAGAAAGGACACACACAAAAACAAATTTAAAGTCTCTGTGGCACCTATAAGACGACTTGGTTTCAGCTGGCAGTGGTGCCTTTCCAGCTTGCTTGCCAATTTGTATTCACTTTAAGTTATTTATAACCTCTTCTGCGGTCACTGATGACACTATGAACTGATTTAACTAAAGGCACAGTACTACACTCCGTGGTTGGTCTTTATCACAGCCATGACAACAACTCCGTAAAAAAAAAAAAAAAAAAAGGTTGTCATATGGCAATGATTTTGTGGATGTATGCCTCTTGACCTGGGCTGTACCTCCAACTCGGTGGACATTGAGTTTTCAAAAATACAATCGCATCTAGCATTGAAAATCCTCCATCGATTTACACTTCCACATCACTAAGACGATCTTGATGATCTTATGTAACCACTGTCCAATTTCTGCCTCTCAACAACGAAGTCCCGAGTGCGAACATGCTTTGTTACTGAGACGCAACACGACCCGACCCGCACCTCCATGACGTTTCCTAATTAACAAAAACACTTTGGACTTCCATAAACAAGATGATGGGGCATAACAAGCAAAAAACACCATACATGAAAGACCATAATGGAACAAAACTGTACGAGGAAAATGAACAAGAGTCGGCATTAAAAAGGGAATGGGTAAATTTTTTTTTTTAAATATCAGATGAGGAAAATGAAGATTTAGATAGTGAACACGAAGAAAGGATAGAAGATGAAATGGGAAGACACATACATAGAATCATCCCAAATAGTACAGCGGCATAGCCAAACAATTGTGCATTTTATGATGAAAGCATTAACTTTGGCACAGATATAGAGTAATGCATGGTGAATATTTTCAGATATGGAACCACTAAAAACTCAACCTCTCTGGGCGCCATATTGAATTTCAAGATAGCCGCCCTTCAGGATGCGCTAAACTATGTATTTCTGTTTTTACGGTTGCATATTTCATTCCAATTGCATCAGCCTATTCGTGTCATAGGTGCCACAGAGACTTTGAATTTTATTTTGTTTGTGTGCTTTCTCAAGGACTGAATCTGTGTTTATAATACACCACTCACAGGGAGATACAGTGTACACAGTGATAGTTCATAGTATCATCAGTGACCGCTGAAGTTGTAAATAACTTAAAGTGAGCGCTCACTAGCAAGCAAGCTGGAAAGGCACCGTGCCAGCTGAAACCAAGTCGTGTCATAGGTGCCACAGAGACTTTAAATTTTATGTTGATTGTGTGCTTTCTCAAGGACTGAAACTGTGCCTACAATACACCATTCACAGGGAGATACAGTGTACGCAGTCGCAGACGACAACTCCATAGGCAACAGAGAGTAGCTAAGTACTTTTTCTCTCTTTATTTTCTTTGAAATAGGTGTAGATTTATACACAGTCTGCACCCCCCCCCCCCACAACAACAACAACCATGAGTTTGATATGTGATTACTGCAGGGAGACGTCGGATATGGAGGATACAGGCCTAACTAATGCAACGTTTAGGAAGTTACTAACTGCCGTAAAGCTTGATGGCTGTTGCTGGTATTGCTCTGGCTGCATAGTCAAGGTGAATGAAGCGATTGCAATCCATAAGGGAACGAGTTCTCTAGAGACGAAAATAGATGAAGCAGGAGCCCTGCTGGTTGACAAACTGGAGGAAGTTGGGAAAGAGATCCTTGCTAAGACTGAGGAAGTAGCTAATAGAATGGAGGTGGTTGCTAAGAGGAGTTATGCTGACGTATTAGGAGGGCCACGGGGGGGGGGGGGCGGAGAGTAATGCAGAATCAGTACAGGTTCTACAGCAGATTGGGACTCTGAAAAAGTGTGTCGAAGAAATGAAAATTAACGCACCTACTGTTAGGGGAGAGGAGGAACACCAGGAACGGCTCCAGCGCAGGAACAATGTAATAGTTTTTGGAGTCCCAGAGAGCCAGGCAGAGGGAACTGTGAGTAAGGAAACACACGACAAGGTGCTGTTTCAAAATATTTGCACAGAGGTTCTGAAGATTCCAGCAACCCCTCAGGATGTGAGGAGACTGGGACAAAAGCAGGGGGATAAGCCTCGCCCCCTCAGGATCACACTAGGGAGTGAGGAGGAAAAATGGCAAGTTATTCGGCAGGCAAAAAACTTAGCAAGGAGCGAGGAATTTCGGGATGTATTTATTCACCCAGTCCGCACGGTAATGCAGAGGGAACAGCACAAGAAGCTCCTGCAGGACTTGAAGCAGAAGAGGGAGGAGTCGAGGAGGAACGGGGACAGGTGCACATGGGTTATACTCAGGGGGAGGGTAGTGGAAACAAGTGTGCCGACACAGGGCCAGGGGGCAGCAGTGCACCCTCCACCCACTCAACCCCCCACCCGGGAGGCGGCACCAGCTCAGCCTACCGGACAGGAGGGAACGAGCGCCGTGTAAACAATGACATTTTTAACCACACCCTGCAAAATACAGTGTACTTAGCAAATGCTGCAGCTTCTGAGAATGTGGGTGGAGCGGGTTTATTACAAAGAGCAGAGACGTTACCGAGAACAAATTCTGGCTTGAATGTCATGTACACTAATACTGACACGTTCCTTGATAAGAGAGAGGAGTTTGAAACACTACTAAGAGTACACCAACCAGATATTGTAGGAGTTGTAGAACTGTTGTACAAGAACAGGAGAATCGACCCAGAGGAATGTGAGTTCAGTATTGCTGGATATGACTCATTTACGAACCTAACTCAATAATCCTGCAGGAGGGGTGTGGTTATCTACGCTAGGCAAGACCTTAGAGCCAGCCAGGAGAGGGTACAGGGAGAGGATGTTTTTGAAGAGTCCAAGTGGTGTAAAATTAAATTAAAGGGAGGGGACTTACTTATCGTCGGGTGTATCTACAGATCCCCGAACTGTGGCCCACTAAATCAAAGGAACTTAAGAACCTTAATAAACAATGCGGCGATGCTCAACCCCAGCCACCTCCTTATCATGGGGGACTTTAACTATGGCGACATCGACTGGAGAAACGAGTCCACCCCGAATGACTTGAATAATCCTGCTACTCTTTTTGTAGAAACTCTGAGAGATAATTTTCTGTTCCAGCATGTGAGAGACCCGACACATTACAGAGGGGAGCAAACACCCAAGCCACTTGACCTCATCATAACAAACGAGGAGGGTATGGTGGCCAAACTGCCCCAGTTGGCACCAGTTACAGTCATTCAAATTTAACTGTTACCTAGTTCAAGATAAGGCCAGGCCAAGGTGCAAATATTACAAGGGAAATTACAATGGGATGAGGGAAGAGATGAGGGGTATCAACTGGCCTGACTTATTAAGGTACAAGAACGCAGACACTACGCTGAATATCATAACTAGTAAAATGACCCATTTGATCGATAAATATATACCCAAGACCAAACCCAGTGGTTCTAGGAATACGAGGGGATCCCTACACATGAACCATGCGGCGGTCGACAAAATTAAGAAGAAAACCCAGAAATTCAAGACGTGGGTTGGGTCAAACGATGAGCAAGACAGGAGGATGTATGCAAGAGCCAGAAACCAAGCAAAGATAGAGTGTAGGATGGCTGAAAAGGAGTTCCAAAGGCTGGTTGCACGCGAGGTCAAGTCAAACCCAAAGGCGTTTTACCGCTATGCAAAGTCGAAATTGAAAACGCGAGTAGGAGTATCAGACCTTCCTGCGTTTGAGGACAGACGGTTCGACACAGCACTGACCCACATTGTGTTCACAGAAGAGGGTATTAGAAATAAACTGTCCAGGCTAAAGGTCCATAAGAGTCCTGGACCTGACATGGTGCATCCTAGAGTGCTAAGGGAGCTGTGCAACGAGCTTGCAGAGCCCCTGAAGATTCTGTTTTGTAAATGCCTGGATGAACAAATGGTCCCCAGTGAATGGAAAGTGGCTTATGTGAGTCCTATCTTCAAGAAGGGCGATAGTCACTCCACGAACAACTATAGACCGGTGAGCCTGACCAGCATAATATGTAAAGTACTTGAGAGTATTATCAGAGATGCAGCGATGGAACATCTACTACGAAACAACCTTGTAAAAGATTGCCAACACGGTTTTATGCCGGGGCGCTCTTGCTTGACACAATTGCTCAAGGTATTGGATATTTGGACCCATATTCTAGAACGGGGTGGTAATATCGACAATATTTACCTAGATTTTGCCAAGGCTTTCGACAGTGTACCCCACGAAAGGCTGAAAATCAAACTGGAAGGGTACGGAATTCGGGGAAATGTCCTAGCATGGATAGAAGACTTTCTACATGACCGCAAGCAATGTGTGGTGATTAATGGCACGAAATCGTCATCTGTACCTGTAACAAGTGGGGTACCGCAGGGTAGTGTATTGGGCCCGCTGTTGTTTGTTTGTTTCATAAATGATATGCCTGACGTTGTACACTCCTCCATACAAATGTTTGCCGATGACGCCAAGTTATTTCGGGAAATTAAGAACCAAGCGGACTGTGAAGAGCTGCAGAAGGACCTCTGTGGGCTCCAGGAATGGTCGAAGGAATGGCTGCTGAGATTCAATGTCACGAAGTGTAAGAGGATGCACCTGGGGCGTACCAACGGTAAGGAGGCGTACCATATGTCCCAACGGGATGAAGAAAATGTACTAGTTGAGACTGTGTGTGAGAAGGACCTAGGTGTGTATGTTGACAATGAGCTGAAGTTCTCGGGCCATTGTGAGAAGAAGGTAAATCAGGCAAATAAATTATTGGGTCTTATAAGAAGGTCGTTCAGATATCTAGACGGTCCGTCCCTCGTGACGATCTTCAGGAGTGAAGTGCTTCCCCATCTGGAGTACTGTCACCCCATCTGGTCCCCGAGATATGCTAGGGACTGTCAGTTGGTTGAAAATGTTCAAAGGAGGGCCACCAAACTGGTGCCTGCACTTCGGCACCTCAGCTACCCTGAGAGATTGGAGCGCCTGAACTTGCCTAGCTTATACTACAGACGGGCAAGGGGGGACCTAGTTGAGGTTTATAAGCATCTCAGGGGGCACTACTCAGTTGAGTGTCCTTACTTGGAGCTGGCGGACGCTCGCCCCACAAGGGGTCACAGCTCAAGATTGAAGAAGCCGCAAGTCCAGAAAACCGTGAGGGCAAACTTTTTCGGAGTGAGGGTTGTAAACTCTTGGAACAATCTACCAGAGAGTGTTGTGACGGCACCGAGTGTGAGCTCTTTCAAGAGAAGACTTGACCAACACTGGAGCGGGTTCAGGTACATTCAGGAGCCGGTGCATGCCCAGTATTTGCCAACAGTGCGTGACAGAGACGTGACCGATCGCCCGGGCGGCTAGCGAGCCGATCTTTTGGTGAAGAATATAGAGGAAAAGAGACGTGACCGATCGCCCAAGCGGCTAACAAGCCGATCAGTGGCGAAGAGGATAAAAGTATAAAAGTAATATACATAATCCGGGTTACGAAAATCATTTGTGATAGTTTTCGAAGTTTATTACAATGAAAAAGACCAGTAAAAGCATTACACTGGAAAATTAACATACAAATTTTCCGAACTCCCAAAACTTAATTATTTTTTCTGAACATTCGGCTATTGAGGCCGAATCTCTGTAGATATTTGGCCTTAACAGCCACCTTCACATGCACAAAGTCCAGTGCATTTAAGTGCAGCTTTTTTGCACCAACACTTGCCACCACAGTGTTTTCTGCAACCGCAAGAGATGAGCTCGTGGCATGACTTTGACACTTCAGAGAGTGTGGTGCAGAGTGGTTCCAGCTCATCACCCGACTTCATCCAACCCCAGTCACATGGTGATGGCTCCCTGACAAACGCTATTGCGGCCTGTCCCCAGATATGTCCAGCCTGATAAGCAGCTCTCTTTATGTGCTGCTCCAGAGCTGCTAGTGTTGGTGGGAGATGCTCCAGTGATCTTGTTTTTCTTGAAAACAGTTTTTTTCTCAGCACGTTCATGTCACAGCAGGCTTACCCTTCCAGAAGAAGGTATAGCATGAGTTGACCCGCATCTGGTGTAATGATTGTAATGACGGCTAACCTGTTAAAACCTAATGATTCATATTACGCTTACACGTCCACAAAACCTTCTGAGTCCCCCAGTGGAAACGTCCTCCGTTTTCTCTGTTTCTTTGATGACGTCATCGTGATGTCGTAGTTGTGTTGACCGAGATTGTAAACTCTTTTGCATCTACCGAGACCTGTAAACCCCTTTTCACCTATGAATATCAGAGACCCTGATAATCATAGTGAAATTGTTGTAGGGATGTTAACTATAGAATTATTTAATTTTCCTGAAGGGAACATTTGGAACAGCGTCTTCGTGTTTGGAGTAGGCGCTGCGCGTTTAGACTTGCTCACCCGGGATTACATCCAAGATCTTTTGTGATCAATTTAATTCTTGCCTTTGATAGCTCAGTCAGAGCATTGTTTGTAAAGAGAATATTAGGGAATGAAACTGAGTTCGTGGTCTCAGTTCCAAGTGTCAGAGTGTACAGTAACGTAATACAGTGAAATGGTTAAGTAGGTGGAATCCGTGACCTGGCGTGGGGTGGAGGTCGGCGGTTCGTTTTCAAACGGTCAGTAAGCGCCACGTCCCTCACCCACACAGGTAGGTCATTCCATTTCTCCGTTTAACTTGCCATTTTAAGTGATTTGACCTAATTAATAGTTTGATTGTGCAAGTGTTACAGTAACGTAGTTGATGTGCTTTGAGTTAAGTATTTTTACGTCCTTAACGTCCCTTTGAAACGTTGATGTTCGTTATCAACAGTCAGTAAGCGCCACGTCCCTCACCCACACAGGTCCCGTCGGAGCCTAGGCTGTCTATAGCGTGGATGACACATCCACTAGTCTGGGGAGATGTCTGTAGACCAGTAGAATCGGTTATCTCCGTGAATCCCGACCGTCAGAAGCTCCACTACCACCTATGGGCCCCATAGCTGGCCAGTCTTCCCCTAACGCTCTGCCCACATGGTGACCCTGGATCATCAAGCCCCACAACAACCACCAGCCCCCATCATTGGTGGATGAGTCCATAGCTCAGTAAGGCTATTTGTGTGGTTGTGTTATCCCACCGGAATCATCCGAGTTTGTTGGAAGGTGCCACGTGGCGATGAGACTCCCATGGCAGCCGCTTGAGTCTTACTCCTGGGGTGTTGATTGTTGTACTGGCAAATGCCACTGGTCTTAAGGTGCTAAGGTGCTGTGAGTTTATGTGTGTTATTGTGTGTGTATACCCAGTCGTGGTGTAAGTAAATTGAGCCTGAGGGCTAATTAGTACAAGGAGCTCCTATTTGGTGCATATAACGTCTTTTCTATAACCTTTTTTGCTTTAATAAACATTGTATTTGTATGTTGGGTCTATTATTCACCTATAGTATTTACCCCCCACCGCCACTTGTTGGTCGAGTGGTCATAGAGTGGTTCCTGCGACACTCTCCCGGAAGCCCCGCCAGGGGAGCCTACTTCCCTAGTGTTAATGAATGCTCACTTATAGACATGGGCCAGTGTACCTATTAAGGGCGGGGGGTGGTGATTCTGGATTATGACCCCCTTTCTCGGTGGACCCGCGCGATCTCTGTTAGCCACGAAGGCTCGGCGGAGGGATGGGTACTGCTCCTGCCCCCTTTCGTGTTCACAAGCTCCTGGGTGGGAGGTGAACAGTTATAGAGGGGGACCCAAGGACGAATAAACCTTTAGGGTGCAGGTCCCCAGGCCAGAGCCAAAAATAAGGAAGAACAGAGGAAGAATAGCCACTGGTGTAGGTAACACGGGTGGGATCGCGGCCCAGGTCCGCTGCAGGAAGCCGTTACAGAGCACCCAATCTGGGCCGCCTCTGATCAGGAGATACCCCTGATCAGTGGGGAGACACAGAAAAGGCGTTGTCTGGAGCAAGCTTCCCGAGTTTAAAGTGGTGGTTGAGTGGCGTCAGGTGACAGTTAGTGAGTCAGCCATGTATAATGTCAACAGTTGAGACACAGTAGAAAAACTTGGTGAATAATTTGGCATTATACATTTGGGTGAATATTTATATAATGCAAATGGTGCTGTTACAATAGTAGGAGTTGTAGAATTGTTGTACAAGAACAGGAGAATCAAGCTGGAGGAATGTGAGTTTAATATCGATGGATATGATTCATTTACGAACCTTTCCCAAGCATCTTGCAAGAGGGGTGTGATTATCTATGTTAGGCAACACCTTAGAGCCAGCCAAGTGGGGGTACAGGGAGAGGGTGTTTTTGAAGAATCAAAGAGGATTAAACCAAAGGAACTGAAGAGCCTTAACTTAAACGACATCAACTGGAGAAATGAAACCATGTCAAATAACTTAAATAGCCCCGCTTGTCTTTTTGTAGAAACTCTGAGACACAATTTTCTATTCCAACATGTTAAAGATCCGACTCATTACAGAGGGGAGCAAACACCGAAACCGCTGAATCTCATCATAACAAACACGGAGGGTATGGTGGCTAAGCTGGAACAAATAACCCCAGTTGGCACCAGTCGTCATATAACACTGTCCTTCAGATTTAACTGTTACTTGGTTCACGAAAAAAAACAGGCCAAGCTTCAAACATTACAAGGGTAATTACAACGGGATGAGGGGTATCCTTTGGCCTAACTCACTAAAGTATGATAATGGAAGCCCCTCGAAATCGAGGATGGTCGGCCCTAGGGCTGTCATGGTCACATTGACTGCTGGTCTGTTTTTAACCTGTTGATTCTTATTATACTTCATGTCCGCAAAACATCCCTTGGAAGAAACACGTTTTACACCAAGGATCCCTCCGTAAGTCCCGCCTTGTGAACACAGTTGTCTATACGTATATTCCACTTTCTACTGGCAAGCTCAATTTTGAATTAGTTTATGTAAATCAACTTAAGTAATTCGCCAGACCCGTGTCCACTGAGGGTCACCTTTGAATGTGTAGCAGTTGGTTTGTATGTAATTTTTGTCATTGCGTGAGTAGCCACCTCTAGCAACTCAAGGGTATAAAAACCCTGAGCGGGGAGAGAGAGGCCTTCCCTTGATGCCCTCAGCATTTGTTCTCAGGTATGTAAGACAGTGTTCCCCGCCATTATAGCCATTCAGTTTGTCTTAGTAAATTTTGTGAGTATCAGTGTTCATGTTGTGACAGTGAATTGTCATTTACTCAGTGTAAGAATTACTACTAACGTAAATGTCGCCTGACGTTGCCAGATGAAAGATTGTTGTGATTGAGTCATCACCATGCTTCCCATGACGCTTCTCCACATTTTGTTCTCGGATCCAGAGTGTGAGTTATTTGGACACCCCACCGACTGCCCGGAGTCGGTGGATACCTAACAGTTACCTGTAGTGGACGATGTCGCTGATTCGGTAGGATTAAATTGATCCAGTCAACATCGTGGGGCTGGACCCCAGACTGTCACCACGTGTGCGACTACCACCGATCATAACAGTGATCATCAGTTGTTGAGTGTTCTACCCTGGGACACTCCTGGAAGTTATATGGTCCACAGTGTTTGTTGTATATATTGGGGATAATTATCTGGAATATAATTATCCTATGTTGGGCAGTGAACATACTCAACAACTTGGATGAGTA
>NW_024713129.1:85816-91863 GCF_018991925.1 Homarus americanus
GTACACACTCTACGCCACTGAATAAACTGTTTCAATATCAATTCAATATCAGTCTCTCGGTCAGAAGTCCTGTTGCCTCGCCTCCTGAACTGCGAACCCCGAGATCCAAACTCATGAATCAGAAGCATTTTTTTTTTACGGGCATTAGCCCACCCGGGCACAGGTAATGACCCACATCAGGGCCTGGGGGGCGAAAATATAATAATGAATAATAATTATAATAATAATAACAATAATATCTATTATGATTCTTATTCTTATTATTATTATTATTATTATTATTATTATTATTATTACAACAATTAATAAAATTAATAGAAATTAATACAAATAAAATAATAGAAATATTAAAAATAATAACCATAAATAAATACAAAATTGATAAAATAAATCAAGAGTGAGAAAATATATACATTATATATGTTGTGTTGTCCAAGTAAGTGAAACAATTGAGACCCTGCAATTGTATGTAAATGAGGCAGAAAGTCAGATCAGCAACTGGTCACAATTTTCGTGATGCCATGTGGCAGCAGGGTCTACCATTAGACAACACATGAGGCTTACAATATCTTCCCAGGCGGTAGTTCCTCCGTGCTTGGTAGCTGCCTACTACCTACGACCTGTCGGTCTACTACTTCGGGTTCACGAGTTTGCACACTTCACATAATAATAATAACATAATGATGATGATGATGATGATAATGATGATGAAGACGACACAGGGACTTGGTAGGCGGCATAGACGGAAGGGAATACCATCATGGAGGCGATCACAATGGACATCCCAAGACCTTCTGAAGTAAGACGCCCCCAGGTCATCACCACCTCTCTCTCTCTCTCTCTTTCTCTCTTTCTCATGTGACAGTTTCTTGCATATTTTTTTTTTTAGTTTAACAAATTTATTGACAAAGTTTGGAGTACAGTTTGCCTATTCTGAGTAATTCAGTCAGGTCTTGACACTGAGGGTGGTATCACTTCTCACTGAAACGTAGAACAGAGGTTCATACACACAGAAATACATCATATTCATTAGCAGTATATATAGGCCAGAGTCATGTGGGTGATGTCAATGTTCACTGCCATGCAGGACAGAGGTTCATACACAAAGAAATACATCATATTCATTAGCAGTATATATAGGCCAGAGTCATGTGGGTGATGTTACTGTTCACTGCCATGCAAGACAATGGTTCACATACATTGGACGTCATATTCTAATTGAAGACTAATCAGTGTGGGCTAGCAAATTTGGGATAAACAGCAAGAATGTCCTCAAGCACCCCCGATTCAATGTAGTAATTACAAAGTCCATGATACAATAAGCCAGGTGGCCTGAAGTCTTTGACAGTGTCACATTCAATAATACAGTGTTCAAGTGTATGCTTTAAAGGTTTATCACAAAGTTTACATGCTGAGTGTTCCGGTATGGGTACAGCGTTACTAACTTGCCAGATGTGTCTAGCGAGGTCAGAAGACAACTTCATTAGCAGCGTTTATATTCATCAGCAGTGTATATATAGGCCAGAGTCATGTGGGTAATGTCACTGTTCGCTGCCATACAAGACAGTGGTTCATATACATTGGATGTCATATTCTAATTGAAGACTAATCAGTGTGGGCTAGCGAATTTGGGATAAACAGCATGAACGCCCCCAAGCACCCCCGATTCATTGTAGTAATTACAAAGCTCATGATACAATAAGCCAGGTGGCCTGAAGTCTTTGACAGTGTCCCATTCAATAATATCGTGTTCAAATGTATGCTTTAAAGGTTTATCACAAAGTTTACATGCTGAGTGTTCTGGTTTGGGTACAGCGTTACTAACTTGCCAGATGTGTCTGTATGCTAGCCTAATTCTGGCCACGATTACATCACATTGTCTGGTTCTGTCCTTATGCTGGCCATACCGGTGCCTCTTGTCACAAAATTTGTCATATTTACTAATGCTACAACTGCCAGGTCTCTCTGCATTTCTCAGTTCTTCTAGATCAGAGTTCATGATTCTGACTTGAATGTTTTTAAGTACAGCATTGGACAGGTCAAGGTCACGGTCAACATTTTCTTTCTTACATGCCTCATTGGCCAGTCTATCAGCACGGTCATGATACCTAATTCCAACATGGGACGGAATCTAAGCAAATTCGATACGAGAGTTGTTCTCATTGGCAGTTATCACATTTCTTTTAATATCACATACAACTTTAGACATAGAGCCTGACGGGCTGTTCATTGATTTCAAAGCACTTTGAGAGTCACAGAATATCACTCCACCTCCATTTTCTTTGAGGTAGTCTGTGGCTAAGTAGATTCCAGTTAGTTCAGTTTGTGTTGTGCTGGCCCAGTTGTTCAGCCTTTGCTTGTTTGACACTATCATCTCTTTTTCTTTATATATTACAATTGCACAGCCTGTTCTACCTGTGTTTGTCTGCACAGAACTATCAGTAAAAGTATAACATTCACTTGATTTGATACTCTGTATGTGTCTGTTAATAGTTTCTAGTGTGACACATCTCACCACATCGGTGTTTAACATTTGCTTAATACCAACAGGAGTGTAATTAATAGGAACTGATATATCCAGCCAAGGAGGAATGGCATAAATAGGTTCGTCTGGGGGGATTGGAACATTCAGTTTCAAGAGATCTATAACACTTTTATGAAGCCACGCCCCAAAGAGAGTCTTTTGTGGAAGATTAGCGAGATGGTCTGGTTTACTTAGAAAGAAAATCAACTCAGTTTGAGCTGTAGTTTGAGGACTATTGTTCTTCAAAACTTTGACACAAAACATGGTATTAAGTAGAGCTATCCTCTCAGATAAGGAGGGCAGCCCGAGTTCTTTCCTCATGTTTACAATTCTGGTTGATTTTGGGCATCCTAGAATGATGCGCATGGCTTCCCTTTGCACTACCTCAAGGCTGTTGAGTTGTTTAGGCGGAATAGTCACAAGATGGAGAGCATGATAGTCAATTACAGAACAAGTGAAGTGAAGATAGAAAGTACGAGCATAGGTGATGTTAATTCCATAGCCCTTGCCAACAAGGGCTCTGAGGGGTTTAATGCGCTGCATTAGTTTGGCACGAAGGTTGCCGATAAAGTTTGCATCATTCACACAATTTCCAAGATATTTATAAGAGCTACATAGTTCCAAGGGCATGCTCTTAATGTTAAAGTCAAGAGGCAGAGGGTGAGCAGGACGAGGATTGAGAACTCTCGTCTTGTCAACAGATATTATGAGAACACATTCCACAGTCCTCTGAGCAAATACATCCAGCAAAGCTTGGAGCCTGAGTTTGGTTTGTGTCATAATGCAGATATCATCAGCTTAGCATATTACAGCCTCGTTTGGCTGAACTGAAATGTCAGCAATAAGCTTGTGCATCTATTAAAGAACATAGGACTTGACACTCCTCCCTGAGGCGTGCCAAGCTCAAATGATCTCATTCTGGTACTTTTAACTCTCCTAAACTGAACACTGGCATACCTGTTGGACAGATAACCCTTTATCCATGTAAGGAGGTTACCTTGGATGCCAAAATTAGCTAGTTGCTAAGTATAATGTGTCTATTAGCTACATCAAAGGCTGATTTAAAGTCTATGAAGGCTGTTTGTGTCTTATCTTTTGAGTGAACAAGATATTCTGCAAAGCATGTCTGTGTGCTACGCCCGGGCATGAACCCGTACAGATTAGGGGCCAGTTTGTCTTTGACTTGAAACATGAGCCGGTTTAGAACAACTCTTTCAAGGACTTTACACATACAGGATGTGAGTGAAATTGGCCTGAAGTTTGGAGAGTTTGCTTTCGGGATTGGTACTATGTTTCCTTGAGTCCATGTCTTCGGCAGAATACCTTGTGTGAGGCTCATTTGATACAGGTCAAGCAGTGGATGGCTAGGGACCTCATTTAACAATCTCAGGGTGTTATAGGTTATGCCATCCTCACCGGGGGAGGATGATTCACCTTTCATTAGTGCTGTTGTTAGTTCGTGGTGCGTTATAGGAAGCTGGTCGGTAAGGTCTGGTGAGGAACAGTCTATTTCAATATTTAAACCCCTATTAATGTGTGAGGTGTTAAGATATTGCTGTATGTCAGGAGGCAGGGAAGTGATTTGTGACACACTAGAGTCGGACCAGGGGTGTCAAACTCATTTGCCAAGGCGGGCCAGATTTAATATGAGCACACAGTATGCGGGCCAAGTAACATAATTATGAGCACTTCGCCATCACCTCTTAGGTGAGTAGTACGACAAAATAAGAAAGGTGGATTTAGTCTGCACCTCGTGGGAAACCTTTAAAACCAAACAAATCAAGTGTTTACTTACCTTGATCAATCTTATTGTTTGCTACTGCTGCTTCCTGATAATTGGCACCTCTTGGTATGGACCAGTGCATCAAAGTTTGGCACTAACGACTGAGCTGTAGCAACCTTCAGTATTGAATTAAGGTGCGCATCAGTAAGTTGAGACCGAAGCCGAGACTTGTTCAAGTTCATCACAGAAAAGAGTTGTTCACAGACATATGCACTTCCGAACATTGACATAATCTTTGAGGCAAAACATTTAATCCTGGGATAATTTGGTCCAAAATATTGTTAAAATGTGCCAACATCAACACTCGAAAACTTGTTCCTCAACACAGAATCACACTGGAGCTCATTGGTGATGTTGATTGAGTATATTGTTCTAGGAAACAGCGGACTATTTTATTTAGCTGAGGAATACACTCACTGTTTAGTTTTAGCTCCTCAAGGTAAGGCTGGAGCAGCAAATGGGCCGCGGGCCGCATGCAAGAGTGTGTCGGGCCGCATGTTTGACACCCCTGCTAGACCATTGGTCAGCATATTCTGCAGGGCTATGATGAAGTTGGACTGAGGTGGGTGACTTGGTAATGGCTCTAATTTTGTTCCACACTTCTGCTAGAGTGGTTGTTCTATTAATCCTTGTAAGAATTGTTCCCAATAGGTGTTTCTCACCTGACCTTTGAGTTCACGAAATGCTCTGTTAGCTTTGAGGAATGCCAGGAGGTTATCACTAGTTTTATTTTGCTTATAAGTATTGGCAAGCTGTTCTACCTTCTCTCCTTCTTTGGTGAGGATGGGGTCACGTGTCCACAGAGGTGGTTTAGTGCTGCCCCCCTTCCTCCTTGACTTAACCCAGGTGGTATAATATGTGGTAATGACATTTACAAGATCACAGCAAAATTCATCCACTGACCCAGGTGTATATCCAGCATACCATCTGTGGATGTCTATGATGGGGATAGCTACAGTAGCTTTGCCCTGCCCGGCGTCACATGCCCAGCCCTGGCTGGCCGACTTTGCTGCGTCCGGCGTTTATACGCAAACAAACTCCCCTTATTACCATCCAACACACCAACCTCCTCCGAGTATTAAATCAAGTGAAAGTTATGCTTTTACTGATGGTTCTGTACAGACAAATTCAGGTAGAACAGGCTGTGTAATTGTAATATATAAAGAAAAAGAGATGATAGTGTCAAACAAGCAGAGGCTGAACAACTGGGCCAGCACAACACAAACTGAACTAACTGGAATCTACTTGGCCACAGACTTCTTTAAATAAAATGGAGGTGGAGTGATATTCTTTGACTCTCAAAGTGCTTTGAAATCAATGAACAGCCCGTCAGGCTCTATGTCTAAAGTTGTATGTGATATTAAAAGAAATGTGATAACTGCCAATGAGAACAACTCTCGTATCGAATTTGTGTGGATTCCGTCCCATGTTGGAATTAGGTGTCATGACCGTGCTGATAGACTGGCCAATGAGGCATGTAAGAAAGAAAATGTTGACCGTGACCTTGACCTGTCCAATGCTGTACTTAAAAACATACAAGTCAGAATCATGAACTCTGATCTAGAAGAACTGAGAAATGCAGAGAGACCTGGCAGTTGTAGCATTAGTAAATATGACAAATTTTGTGACGAGAGGTACCGGTATGGCCAGCATAAGGACAGAACCAGACAGTATGATATAGTTGTGGCCAGAATTAGGCTAGGATACAGACACATCTGGCAAGTTAGTAACGCTGTACCC
>NW_024713129.1:91963-192332 GCF_018991925.1 Homarus americanus
TACCTGGTCCCGATGAGATATTTGCCAGCGTACACCTTTTCACATATCAGTTGAAACATTGTTACATAACTATTTGACAAATTTCATAACCGAATGACAGAACACGTATCGAATGAAAATCTAAAATAACTGTAGGTGGTATGTCATTCTCCAATTGTTACATTCTCAAACTATATGTAGACTGTCGGTTTATTGTTCACGGCTGTCAACTTCACAACTTATGTCAATCACTTCCGTTAGCATGAACCAACAGTTATTTTAGATTGTCATTCGATATGTGTTCTGTCATTCGGTTATGAAATTTGTCAAATAGTTACAGTATGTAACAATGTCTCAACGGATATGTGAAAAGGTGTATTAATGGAATGTAAGGAAGAGCTTAGTATGCCCTTAGCAAAGTTGTTTAACATGTCCTTAAAAACAGGTGTAGTACCAGAATCCTAGAGGATAGCGAATGTAATACCGATTTTCAAGACGGGGAGATCACTATCCTCTAACTACCGTCCAATCATTCTAACATGAATTGTAGGCAAATTACTGGGAGCAATCATTTCAAACTCTATTCGAAACCACCTGGAGAAGCACAAATTGATCAATGATTCCCAGAATGGCTTCACAAGCGGACGTTCATGTCTAACTAATCTATTAACATTCTTTTCCTCAGTTTTCAAATCGGTGGACGAGGGGCACAAATATGATGTGGTGTATCTCGACTTTAGCAAAGCCTTCGACAGGGTCCCCTACGAAAGACTAATAAGAAAGGTAGAAGCACATGGCCTTAAAGGTAATATTCTAAAATGGATTAGGGCGTGGTTACAGGACAGGAAACAGCGAGTGAGCATTAACGGCACTAAGTCCCATTGGAGCAACGTCACTAGTGGAGTTCCCCCAAGCTCAGTACTTGGACCATATTATTTATTATATACATAAACGACATAGATATCGGCATAGACAGCAACATAAGTAAATTTGCTGACGACACTAAAATAGGAAGTGTAATTAAATCTGACGAGGGCTCCACAAAACTACAGGAAGATCTAAACAAATTTCTCGAATGGTCTGAAAAATGGCAGATGAAATTCAATGTGGACAAATGTAAAGTACTCAGTATACGAGATGTAAACAGGGAAACCAGTTACCAGATGAACAACGATGCCATTGTGAAATTTGACTGCGAGAAAAATTTAGGAGTAACGATAAGTAGGAATCTTAAGCCAAGTAAACAATGTGTGTTTGCTCGTAACAAGGCTAATAGAGTACTGGGTTCATACAAAGGAGTGTTAGTTACAAGACCAGCGAGGTCATCTTAAGATTATATCTTGCGCTTGTGAGACCTCACCTGGATTACGCAGTTCAGTTCTGGTCACAGTATTACAGAATGGATATAGAATCCTTGGAAAGAATTCAGAGGAGAATGCCAAGACTAATCCCGGGCATTAGAAACCTTGAGTACAGAGACAGGTTAAAGCATCTTAATTTGCACGCCATCGAGAGACGTAGAGCGAGGGGCGACCTGATAGAGGTGTATAAATGGAAGTCAGGGCTAAATAAAGGGGACATTACAAAGGTACTCAAACTATCCAACCAGGAGCGAACTCGTAACAATGGTTTTAAATTAGACAAATTTAGCTTTAGGTGCGAAATAGGTAAACACTGGTTTGGAAACAGTAGTGGGTGAATGGAACAAGTTACCAAATATCATCATTAACTCGAATATGCTGGATATCTTCGGACATAGGTTGGATGCTTATATGAGCAATAGGGGTTGGGTGTAAATGGGACTGCCCTGTATGGGCCAATAGGCCCGCTGCAGTTTCCTCCATTCTTGTGTTCTTATGTCGCCCGTTCTTATAATCTCTTTTTATGTTTTCTGTGGTGGTTTGGTGTATGGATTAGTGGATGTCATGTTTGTTGACCTGACCTCATGTTTTGTAAGGTCACCCTGTGTACATAAGCTCTCTCTCAGTCTTTATAATTCGGTTGCCTCTGAAGATGTCTTGAACAAAGATGAAAGCTAAGGTTCTCCATTGTTACCCTTTTCCCTGTGTGATTTTATCAAGATTTATCTTATCCACGTTTCCATTGTGGATCTACAGTACATGGAAAAAAAATTATATATATATTGAATAGATGTATGGTACAGTTATCAGTACACTGTATACCACATGTGGTCTTAGTTTTAATACTGATAACATTAGGCCTCTATATGTGTGTTGAGTCACTTAGTATGTAAATTCGTCTCCTGGGATCCCAGCTTGTGTTTAAGTGAGTTTGGAATAATTCCCCGAGATAATTGGTAACCCATTCTATTCCTAATATTGATTCGTCCTATGTATAAATTTTTTTTCTTGGTAATTGCTACATGGTAGCGGTAAACGCTCTCTCCCATCCCTCACCCCATAAACCATAACCCTCTTCAACTAAGTATCCCGTCACCCCCTGACACATCGGCCCAGTCATCCCGACGACACACTTCCCTTCACAGGTCAGTGCTTTGAAATCATGCTTCGATACTCTCTGGGTTCACACATTATAGAAAGAGAGGATTGGCAATGTTAACTGAACCAGGAGGATGTGTAGATGACAGTACATTAATTAAAAAAATTGTACGATACTTAAAGGAATGAAGAAGTCTGTATGGTGACCATAATACAACGACGAGGAAAAGAAGAATTGGATCTCAAATCAAATGTCACTGGGTAGGCTATAAGTATCCAAAGAGAATATGAAGAAAATCGATTGGCTTAATATAAACGAGCGAGAGTAGCCTTAGGGATGGCCACACTCAGAAGACAACACAGCATCATTATCATCATCATTATTATTATTAATATTATAACTAAAAGTTAGAATACAAACTAAGAATAAAGTTCTTTGCAAATAAAATAAATTCTTATACCTAAATACGCAAATTGTCTTCCAACAGCTTCCAAAACAACCATATGATCAAGTCATTATATGAATAAAAAAATATTCAAGAGTTTTCATATATATTTAAGAGCAAAGGCTATTAAAGAAGACAATATAAACTTTCTTCAACGTTATGAATGATATATACATATTTAAAGCGTATTTAAATCAATTATTAGCAAAAAGTAAAAACAAGCAAAAGTGCACGTTAGGTTAGTAAACTTTGATGAATACTATATGTATAGATAACCTTCATTGCTTAGAAAATAATGGTCATCCTGTCTTGGTGATATAAACTTATAGGATAATACTAACACAAAGTTGTGTAGTGGGTGAGGCGGCCACGTTTACTGATAGAATGATCACTAACCCTGTAAGGCACTACACAGTGTTGTGTAGTGGGTGAGGCGGCCACGTTTACTAATAGAATGACCACTAACCCTGTAAGGCACTACACAGTGTTGTGTAGTGGGTGAGGCGGCCACGTTTACTGATAGAATGATCACTAACCCTGTAAGGCACTACACAGTGTTGTGTAGTGGGTGAGGCGGCCACGTTTACTGATAGAATGATCACTAACCCTGTAAGGCACTACACAGTGTTGTGTAGTGGGTGAGGCGGCCACGTTTACTGATAGAATGATCACTAACCCTGTAAGGCACTACAGTGTTGTGTAGTGGGTGAGGCGGCCACGTTTAGAATGACCACTAATACACAGTGTAGTGGGTGAGGCGGCCACGTTTACTGATAGAATGATCACTAAACCTGTAAGGCACTACACAGTGTTGTGTAGTGGGTGAGGCGGCCACGTTTACTGATAGAATGATCACTAAACCTGTAAGGCACTACACAGTGTTGTGTAGTGGGTGAGGCGGCCACGTTTACTGATAGAATGATCACTAACCTGTAAGGCACTACACAGTGTTGTGTAGTGGGTGAGGCGGCCACGTTTACTGATAGAATGATCACTAACCCTGTAAGGCACTACACAGTGTTATGTAGTGGGTGAGGCGGCCACGTTTACTGATAGAATGATCACTAAACCTGTAAGGCACTGCCACGTTTACTGACACTAACCCTGTAAGGCAGTGTTATGTAGTGAGGCGGCCACGTAGAGTGATAGAATGATCACTAACCCTGTAAGGCACTACACAGTGTTGTGTAGTGGGTGAGGCGGCCACGTTTACTGATAGAATGATCACTAAACCTGTAAGGCACTACACAGTGTTGTGTAGTGGGTGAGGCGGCCACGTTTACTGATAGAATGATCACTAACCCTGTAAGGCAGTACACAGTGTTGTGTAGTGGGTGAGGCGGCCACGTTTACTGATAGAATGATCACTAACCCTGTAAGGCACTACACAGTGTTATGTAGTGGGTGAGGCGGCCACGTTTACTGATAGAATGATCACTAAACCTGTAAGGCAGTACACAGTGTTGTGTAGTGGGTGAGGCGGCCACGTTTACTGATAGAATGATCACTAAACCTGTAAGGCAGTACACAGTGTTGTGTAGTGGGTGAGGCGGCCACGTTTACTGATAGAATGATCACTAAACCTGTAAGGCAGTACACAGTGTTGTGTAGTGGGTGAGGCAGCCACGTTTACTGATAGAATGATCACTAAACCTGTAAGGCAGTACACAGTGTTGTGTAAGTGGGTGAGGCACACGTTTCGGGAGAATGATCACTAACACTACTGGTTGCCACCCACAAGAGTACGCTCGTAAGTAGACCCATGTATAAATTCTGCAGTTTATATATATATATATATATATATATATATATATATATATATATATATATATATATATATATATATATATATATATATATATATATATATATATATATATATATATATATATATATATATATATATATATATATATATATATATATATATATATATATATATATAATATTGGCTCAAACCTTAAATACCCTAGATCTTTCATAGAAAAATGCCTAAACATTACTAAGAAAACTTTTTATAGAACTGATCCCAAACCCACCCATGACCATAAGAATATCTTAATATTACCATTTCACAAAAATTTCTCACACATTCCTTCACAACTAAAAACCTGGAACGTCAATGTGGCATTTAAAAACTCATGCACTGTTATACAAATGTTAATCAAGAACTCCCCCAACAACACATTTGGTTGCATTTACAAAGTTCCTTGCAAGGAATGTAATATGTTTTACTTAGGACAGACAGGTAAAGATCTTGCAGCTAGAATTAAACAACACAAATACAGTGTTAGGACAGGCCAGGAATCCAATGCTCTGTTTGTTCATTTGAGGGATAACAAGCATTGCATTGACTGGGATAATGCCTCCTCAATATTACCATGTAATTCAATTGATAGTAGGAACATCATAGAATCTAGTCTTATTAAACATACCGAAGCATTCAACATGAATTTGAGTAACAGCATGTACAAGCTGGACAATTTTGTAATTAAGAAGATTTGTGACCAGGTGAGAAGGCCGGGTCACCTGACCATCTGACCTGACCACCAACCGTTGTGTGCTATTTAAAGATTAATAGGGTCATTACCTAATACCTGACCATTGTGGACCTGGTCTCACCCTCCTCTGTATATATACACCTTGATTTGTATTTCTCTCTCTAGTCTGTACTCACCCCTGAAGATGTGAATTACACGAAAGCGCTTGGGAACTTCGTGTTTTCTTCTTTCCTTGTGGTTATCAGCATATACCTAGATCACGTGCACCTACAGTGATTTACTTGCATATATATATATATATATATATATATATATATATATATATATATATATATATATATATATATATATATATATATATATATATATATATATATATATATATATATATATATATATATATATATATATATATATATATATATATATATATATATATATATATATATATATATGGGTGTGCTCTTTGTTTGTGCGAGCGTTTGTGCATTTTGTTTGAGTGTTTGTATGTGTATAGGCTCGTGGTGTAATGATCAGCACGCTAGCATCGCAAACGAATGGACCCAGGTTCGATTTCCGGGCAGGGTAGAACTATGGGAGTATCTATAAGCAATTTGCCTCTGTCTACCCAGCAGAAATTGGGTACCCGGATGTTAGTGAGTTGTCCGGTCTTCTCGGCCTGTTCCTTGACACTGGGTCATGCAGCTCGATAACTTAGGACGTTAGCTTGTACACCTTAAACAAATTCACGCCTAGGTGGCCCTAGGGAGGGCCATCCTCGAACACGAGGGAGAACAACATATGTAGTATACTGTATGTGCGTGTTTTATTTGTGTGCGCGCGTGCGTGCTTGAGTGAGTGTTTTGTTTTGTTTTTGTGCAATTTTCCGTAATTTACTTGTGAACATGCGGCATCACTTTAAACGTACCATACATACAGTAATTACGTCGAAATGTTCGCACATATGAAACACGTTTTAAAAGTATAAAAAACTATACTGAACAGCCATTAATACATGGGTCTACTTACGAGTGGCCTCAGTGGGTGTGTGGTGGCAACCAGTAGTGTTAGTGATCATTCTCCCCGGAAACGTGGCCGCCTCACCCACTACACAACACTGTGTACTGCCTTACAGGGTTAGTGATCATTCTATCAGTAAACGTGGCCGCCTCACCCACTACACAACACTGTGTACTGCCTTACAGGGTTAGTGATCATTCTATCAGTAAACGTGGCCGCCTCACCCACTACACAACACTGTGTACTGCCTTACAGGGTTAGTGATCATTCTATCAGTAAACGTGGCCGCCTCACCCACTACACAACACTGTGTACTGCCTTACAGGGTTAGTGATCATTCTATCAGTAAACGTGGCCGCCTCACCCACTACACAACACTGTGTACTGCCTTACAGGGTTAGTGATCATTCTATCAGTAAACGTGGCCGCCTCACCCACTACACAACACTGTGTACTGCCTTACAGGGTTAGTGATCATTCTATCAGTAAACGTGGCCGCCTCACCCACTACACAACACTGTGTACTGCCTTACAGGGTTAGTGATCATTCTATCAGTAAACGTGGCTGCCTCATCCACTACATAACGCTGTGTAGTGCCTTACAGGGTTAGTGATCATTCTATCAGTAAACGTGGCCGCCTCACCCACTACACAACACTGTGTACTGCCTTACTAGTGATCATTCTGTCAGTAAACGTGGCCGCCTCATAACAGTACTCTCCTAGACGGTTAGGTTAACCAATATATCGTCACCAAAAATGATCCCCATTATTCCCTTAACGATGAAGCCAACTTTACATTTTCTTTAAAGTTTTGAAGTTTTGTCGAGGATGCTTAAGT
This sequence comes from Homarus americanus, assembly GCF_018991925.1. Taxonomy (NCBI): domain Eukaryota; kingdom Metazoa; phylum Arthropoda; class Malacostraca; order Decapoda; family Nephropidae; genus Homarus; species Homarus americanus. The sequence goes on from NW_024713129.1 coordinate 99,209, forward strand.
TAGGCATGTTGTGTCACGTGACTGTATTAAATTTGATAAGAAACATTAATTATATATTTGATAAGTCATTACATAGTATTTGTTTTGTTTTTAAGGCATAATGTCTTCCCTAAACTAACTCCCTGAAGACATGAACCCAATACGCTGGAAAATATAAAAGCAAAAAACAATAACTATCAAATGGTTGCTCGGAAAGTTACAATCATAATTTAGTGCAATAATTGTCCAACCTCTCGTACTTACTTTTATCTCCGTTCTCATATTTCTTTTGTACACCACTAAAAAATTATTCAGCACCCGTGTCATATTGTATCACGCAGTAAGGGTGTCGAATAAATTTTAGTGGGTGTACACACACACATTATATATATATATATATATATATATATATATATATATATATATATATATATATATATATATATATATATATATATATATATATATATATATATATTTGTATAATTGATTTTCATAATTTTTTTTTAATTATTTATAATTTTTTGCAATTAAAAATGAGCCTTCATTTAATCCCATCTTTACTGACAAGGAATTTCTTCAATTGATAATCCTTTATTCTTTGAGTTTTAGATAAAGTGTGAAACATTATAGTGCAGCTGGTACTACTAAAAACTTACCAATTGTCTACTGCTTTAATCATTACCTTGACTTAATAACAAGGAATAAAGTACTTCTAATACACAAATTAAGTCACTATACTGATAACTGCTGGTATGACATTCATAGTTATACTTAGTGGCATAACAGTGGGGATACTATTTTATGCCTGTACACTGGGTAGCATAGGAGGGTGAAATACCAAGTTATGACGTGATAACAAAGTGGGATATTGTTTATATCTGTTTACATTGGCTGGCTGCTGCACTACATCACATGGAAAAATAATACAATATAATCACACACCCTGAAACAGTACAGCGGAGCGGCTAAATGTCAATTTTTGAGGGGATCTTACAAATGGTGATAAAAGTATGAAAATTGGCATGAATATTTAATATGCGTTAATTATCAAATCTCTCTGATTAGACATTAAAAATTCCAAAATGGCGGCCATTTTCCATGATGGCCGCCAAATGTAGACTGAAAAGCTTAGGCTTACATTCATTAGAGAGGCGTAGAGTTAGGGGAGATATGATAGAGGTGTACAAGTGGATAAGTGGGATTAACAAGGGTAAAATGGAAGATGTTCTGAAGCTCAGTAATAACGAAATAACTAGAACAAATGGCTTTAAATTAGATAAATTCCGATTCAGAAAGGATATAGGCAAGCACTGGTTTGGTAATAGAGTTGTGGATATGTGGAATAGACTACCGAGTGCTATAGTAGGATCGGGGACGCTAGGGAGCTTCAAGACGAAGTTGGATAGGCACATGGAAGTGCTGGGATGGGTGTGAAAGGGATCTGCCCTGTATGGGCCAGTCGGCCTCCTGCAGTATCCCACTTTCTTATGTTCTTATGTTCTTATGTTTTTGGCATCAAAATTGTGTTCATAAATTCAGGTGATTTCAGTGTTGATTTACATGTTTCTGAGAATGCAGAATCTGAATTTGGTGTTGAAAACTATGTAATGGATACCGTTCAAGGGAAACTTGCTTATAAAGAGTGAAGGTCAATACAGTATACTACCAAGGCACACTGGTGACAACACTGCTGTGAAACTCAGCATGGGGTTCAGTGTCAGCTAAGTACGAAACTCCTAGTAAAGATTAATATATATACAAGTACTTAGTGTCCCAAATGTTACCTAATCAGCCCCAAATAAGGTTAGGCAGCCGCACCTGAACTGACAGGGATGTGCCAGCGCGGGAGAGCCGAGCCAAGGATAATGAGGTTAAAGCTGTCTGTTGTGTGCACAGATCGCACGGGACTTACATGTTACTGGATGACCGACTGGGCTGGGTGTGGGCCAAACAGTTGCCTGAACCTGGTTGTATCTCTAGGAAAGTACATGCGATACAGAGTGGTAAAGGGATAAACCCTCGGATTTGTACCACAATGGCGATGAATATTGGTCCTAGAAGTAATCCTGAAGGGAAAACAAACTGGGCCAGGTGCTGTCTATGTCAAGATGATAAGAAGGAAGATTTAAATCTCCAAAGACTAACCCTACTGGAAGAGAGGAAGAGGCTACAGCAAATTCCCCAGGAATATTCCTCTGTTCAGGTCAATCAATGCCCTTCCAATAAGGCTTGATATGGACTAGATGATGGAGATGGTATTGCAGACACATTGAGGTAAAATAATGCCACATATCATGAGAGTTGTAGACTTAGGTTTAACAACACAATGTTGCAAAGAGACCACGAAAGAGCACCTACCTCTGTAGTTGACGGTGATGAAGGTTGCAAAAGAAAGGTACCACGCAAGCCAAGAGATACAAAAACCACAAAAGGATGATTTTTGTGTGACAAGCCAGCACCAGAGTGTGTTTTCAGACAAGCAATGGCAATGAAACTCAATGACAGAATCAATGAATGTGCAAAGACACTCCGTGACAAAAGACTCCTTGCTAAACTTAGTACAGGAGATGTAGTGGCACAAGAGATTAAATATCACCCTGCTTGCTTAGCTGCACTGTACAATAGAGGAAGAGCTTATCTTAGTGCTGTACAATAGAGAAAGAGCTTACCTTAGTGCTGTACAATAGAGAAAGAGCTTATCTTAGTGCTGTACAATAGAGGAAGAGCTTATCTTAGTGCTGTACAATAGAGAAAGAGCTTATCTTAGTGCTGTACAATAGAAAGAGCTTATCTTAGTGCTGTACAATAGAAAAAGAGCTATCTAAAGGTGCCACACAGAAAAGAGCTTTTATTCTTATGCTGCAATAATAGAGAAAGAGCTTATCTAGTACAGTACAATAGAGAAGAGCTTATCTTTAGTGCTGTACAATAGAGAAAGAGCTTATCTTAGTGCTGTGGCTAATAGAGAAAGAGCTTATCTTAGTGCTGGTACAATAGAGAAAGAAAGCTTGTCTTTTAGTGCTGTACAACAGAGGAAGAGCTTATTCAGTGCTGTACAATAGAAAAAGAGCTTTATCTTAGTGTTGGGGCTAATAGAGAAAGAGCTTATCTTAGTGCTGTACAATAGAGGAAGAGTTTATCTTAGTGCTGTACAATAGAGAAAGAGCTTATCTTAGTGCTGTACAATAGAGGAAGAGCTTATCTTAGTGCTGTACAATAGAAAAAGAGCTTATCTTAGTGCTGTACAATAGAGAAAGAGCTTATCTTAGTGCTGTACAATAGAGGAAGAGCTTATCTTAGTGCTGTACAATAGAGAAAGAGCTTATCTTAGTGCTGTACAATAGAGGAAGAGCTTATCTTAGTGCTGTACAATAGAGAAAGAGCTTATCTTAGTGCTGTACAATAGAGAAAGAGTTTATCTTAGCGCTGTACAATAGAGAAAGACCTTATCTTAGTGCTGTACAATAGAGAAAGAGCTTATCTTAGTGCTGTAAAATAGAGGAAGAGCTTATCTTAGTGCTGTACAATAGAGAAAGAGCTTATCTTAGTGCTGTACAATAGAGAAAGAGCTTATCTTAGCGCTGTACAATAGAGAAAGAGCTTATCTTAGTGCTGTACAATAGAGAAAGAGCTTATCTTAGTGCTGTAAAATAGAGAAAGAGCTTATCTTAGTGCTGTACAATAAAGAGCTTATCTTAGTGCTGTACAATAGAGAAAGAGCTTACCTTAGTGCTGTACAATAGAGAAAGAGATTATCTTAGTGCTGTACAATAGAGGAAGAGCTTATCTTAGTGCTGTACAATAGAGAAAGAGCTTATCTTAGTGCTGTACAATAGAGGAAGAGCTTATCTTAGTGCTGTACAATAGAGAAAGAGCTTATCTTAGTGCTGTACAATAGAGAAAGAGCTTATCTTAGTGCTGTACAATTGAGGAAGAGCTTATCTTAGTGCTGTACAATAGAGGAAGAGCTTATCTTAGTGCTGTACAATAAAGAGGAAGAGCTTATCTTAGTGCTATAAATAATAGAGGAAGAGCTTATCTTAGTGTTGTACAATAGAGTGAAGAGCTTACTCTTAGTGTTGGGTACAATAGAGAAGAGCTTATCTTAGTGCTGTACAATAGAGAAAGAGCTTATCTTAGTGCTACAATAGAGGAAGATTATCTTAGTGCTGCACAATAGAGTGAAGAGTTTATCTTAGTGCTGTACAATAGAGAAAGAGCTTATCTTAGTGCTTTACAATAGAGAAAGAGCTTATCTTAGTGCTGTACAATAGAGGAAGAGCTTATCTTAGTGCTGTACAATAGAGAAAGAGCTTATCTTAGTGCTGTACAATAGAGAAAGAGCTTATCTTAGTGCTGTACAATGGAGGAAGAGCTTATCTTAGTGCTGTACAATAGAGGAAGAGCTTATCTTAGTGCTGTACAATAGAGAAAGAGCTTATCTTAGTGCTGTACAATAGAGAAAGAGCTTATCTTAGTGCTGTACAATAGAGAAAGAGCTTATCTTAGTGCTGTACAATAGAGGAAGAGCTTATCTTAGTGCTGTACAATAGAAAAAGAGCTTATCTTAGTGCTGTACAATAGAGAAAGAGCTTATCTTAGTGCTGTACAATAGAGGAAGAGCTTATCTTAGTGCTGTACAATAGAGAAAGAGCTTATCTTAGTGCTGTACAATAGAGGAAGAGCTTATCTTAGTGCTGTACAATAGAGAAAGAGCTTATCTTAGTGCTGTACAATAGAGAAAGAGTTTATCTTAGCGCTGTACAATAGAGAAAGACCTTATCTTAGTGCTGTACAATAGAGAAAGAGCTTATCTTAGTGCTGTAAAATAGAGAAAGAGCTTATCTTAGTGCTGTACAATAAAGAGCTTATATTAGTGCTGTACAATAGAGAAAGAGCTTACCTTAGTGCTGTACAATAGAGAAAGAGCTTATCTTAGTGCTGTACAATAGAGGAAGAGCTTATCTTAGTGCTGTACAATAGAGAAAGAGCTTATCTTTAGTGCTGTACAACAGGAGAAAGAGCTATCTTAGTGCTGTACAATAGAGGAAGAGCTTATCTTAGTGCTGTACAATAGAGGAAGAGCTTATCTTAGTGCTGTACAATAGAAAAAGAGCTTATCTTAGTGCTGTACAACAGAGAAAGAGCTTATCTTAGTGCTGTACAATAGAGGAAGAGCTTATCTTAGTGCTGTACAATAGAGAAAGAGCTTATCTTAGTGCTGTACAATAGAGGAAGAGCTTATCTTAGTGCTGTACAATAGAAAAAGAGCTTATCTTAGTGCTGTACAATAGAGAAAGAGCTTATCTTAGTGCTGTACAATAGAGGAAGAGCTTATCTTAGTGCTGTACAATAGAGGAAGAGCTTATCTTAGTGCTGTACAATAAAGAGCTTATCTTAGTGTTGCACAATAGAGGAAGAGCTTATCTTAGTGTTGTACAATAGAGAAGAGCTTATCTTAGTGCTGTACAATAGAGGAAAGAGCTTATCTAGTGCTTAATAGAGGAAGAGCTAGTGCTGTACAATAGAGAAAGAGCTTATCTTAGTGCTGTACAATAGAGGAAGAGCTTATCTTAGTGCTGTACAATAGAGGAAGAGCTTATCTTAGTGCTGTACAATAGAGAAAGAGCTTATCTTAGTGCTGTACAATAGAGAAAGAGCTTATCTTAGTGCTGTACAATAGAGGAAGAGCTTATCTTAGTGCTGTACAATAGAGGAAGAGCTTATCTTAGTGCTGTACAATAGAGAAAGAGCTTATCTTAGTGCTGTACAATAGAGAAAGAGCTTATCTTAGTGCTGTACAATAGAGGAAGAGCTTATCTTAGTGCTGTACAATAGAGGAAGAGCTTATCTTAGTGCTGTACAATAGAGGAAGAGCTTATCTTAGTGCTGTACAATAGAGGAAGAGCTTATCTTAGTGCTGAGGAATATGAGGAAACACAAAGAACCTTGACACAAAAGATGCATATCCACTGACTTTCTCTGAATTGGTGACATACATCAATGGGACAAACACTGCATGTGGAGGTTCTAATCGAACAATTTTTAGACTCGCAGATTTAGTCTTACTTGGAGATGTTCGGGGTACTTGGTTCTAACTACAGGGGCGAACATAAACACCTGTAGAGTTCTGTAGGTTCGTATTGACGGAAATATACAGGAGTGCGCTTACAAGCGCAGGTAGTCCTTACACTCCTATAGGGTCAACTGACCTCACTCTGACCTCTCAGGCGACATGTGGTAAGCGGTACATTAGCAGCTTCCAGATGTCGCCAGGCACATTTATATAAGCGTGTGGTGACATGAAACAGGGGCATTGCCACACGCTACTGACTAGAGAAATAATGTGTATATATAGAGTACATACATGGTATACATACAACATACATAATATACATACATTACTGTACAAGCAAAGACTCGAACAACTTGGTGTCGAATCATCTGAAGTTCATTCTACTGGAAGCATTCCAAGAGGATGCAGTCTCCATCCTGGCTGAGGTTGGCAAATACAGTGAAGCTGTTCATTTGGCCAAGGCAGCAACAATAATCCGGCAGGATATGGTCAAACACAAATCAAAATTCCAAACCATACTTCTTGATAGAAGTATTGAAGAGGCAGTTCCTTCATCACTTCATATGTGTGATTGAACATGACGCAGACATTAAATCGCAAATACAGCATTGAGCATCCAAGTCAGATCTTGCTATGGCTCAGCTGTTGCAGTACAACAGTTTTGCTAAGTACAAGGAAGGAGCACAGTCTTACACACACTCTATGGATCGCGAGACTCCATTTGCTGTGTATATTACCATGTCTGTGTTTGTAAAGACTTAGAAAACATTGCTTATTGACATGCTCCATGAGCATGGTATTTGCATTATCTATGATAGGGGTCTAGAAATATCTGCCCAACTTGGTGAAGCCGTTGTTTCCCAGTCTGTAGAAGATGGAGTTGTGTGCCCACCTGTTTTGAGAAAGCATATTCTTACAACGTCTGCAGTAGACAACATTGATCATAACCTTATTGCAACTACAGCACACACAACTTTCCACGGTACCAGTATCTCTGTTTTCCAGCACACAAGCTTTGATAATCTTGGTGAGGAATGAGAAACTTCATGATAGGAACAATTCCTGTGAAGAAAGTTCCTGAACTTCCTACTCTTTCACCAATATACACTGAACAAACCTAATACCAATAGCTGCCCAAAACTGACCAATTGTTCTTGTAAGAAAGTCTGTTCCAGAACGCTCTAAGAAATAGGAATAAACACCTTATGGGTGGGTGCACATTGCCTAATGATATGTCATTAAATATATAGAAGAAAATCGGTTAAGTAAATTTGGCGGCCATCTTGTATGATCATTTGCATGATTGTGTCTTTTATGAGCTCCTCCAGGACAGTTCCTTCCTGGGGATTAGATTATGGTATGTGCAGCATTTGTTTGATGGGCACACAAAACTCTCGGTCAAAGAACATGAACGTCAACAGTGTGGAGAGGTGTCAGCTAATATTTTGATGGCAGATACTGCTAAGATTTACAGCGACCAAGAGGCATTTCTGTCCAATGGAAAGAACAAGATTCAGTTCATCAACCTCCCTGCAAAGCACCTTCAGGTCCAGGGCCATTGTGTTAATGTAAGAAATGGAGACGCTGATACACCAATCGTGTCGACAGCATGGGAATTTACCCGTAATGGACAGCCCCTAATTGTTGTTGCAGAAGTAACAAAATGCTTTCTATGTGAGGAAGAAGCTTCGGGAGATGATATAAGACATGCAATGACAATGAAACTTAATAAAAGATTGAATGATTGTGCGAAGACACTTAGCGATGGAAAACTCCTTGCCAAACTAAGTGCAGGAGATGGTGTGGCACTCTACCTTGAAGCACTCTCAAAGTTGATCCCCTACTTCTTTGCAAACAACAATGTTAATTATGCCTGATGGCTTCCAATTCACCTTCGAGACATGATGTGGCTTGAGCAACAACTTCCAGAGGTAACGAGGGAGTTATACACGGGGAACTTTGTTGTCCACAAGTCAGGAAGAGAGTCCTCTGCCATTGCTATTGATCAATCTTAGAAGTTTTATGGCATGATATCACCAATGAACGTGCACATAAATGAGCCATGATACCGATTTTCAAGAAGGGAGATAATTCACTATCCAGGTTTTCGCTACTAAGAACCCTATATACTTTTACATGTTCCAGCCCCATTAACTCATCAAGAATCAAATGTGAAGTGAGGGAACAATCCTCTAACTACCATTCAGTCAGTTTAACACTAATTGCAGGCAAATTGCTAGAAGCAATAATTTCAAACTCTATTCAGAATCACCCTGAGAAGCACAAGTTGATCAATGATTCCCAAAATGGCTTGACAAGTGGGCGATATGTCTGACAAATCTATTAACATTTTTTTCAGCTGTTTTCCAGTGAGTGGATGACAAACACGATTATGATGCGGTATACCTCGACTTTAGCAAAGCCTTCGACAGGGTCCCCCATGAAAGACTAAAAAGAAAAGTGGAAGGGTAGTTACAGGACAGCAAACAGCGAGTAAGCATTAATGGCGCTAAATCCGATTGGGGTAACGTCACTAGTGGCGTATCCCAAGGCTCAGCACTTGATCATTACTATTATTGTATACATAAACGACAGATATCGGCGTAGACAGTACCACAAGTAAATTTGCTGACACTAAATAGGGCGTGTAGTTAAATCTGCCGATGACTCGGCAAAATTACAAATTTTTCGCATGGTATGAAAAATGGCAGATGAAATTTAATGTGGACAAATGTAAAGTACCTAGTCTAGGAGATGTAAGCAGAGAAGCCAGGTGAACAACGATGTCATAGAGAAATCCGACTGTGACAAAGATTTAGGAGCAATAATAAGTAGGAATCAAGCCAAGACAATGCATATTTTCTCAAAATAAGTATAACAGAGTACTTGGGTTCACACAAAGGAGTGTTAGTTACAAGACTAGTGAGGTCACCCTAAAGCTATATCTTGTGCTTGTTAGACCTCACTTGGATTACACAGTTCAGTTTTGGTCACCGTACTACAGAATAGATATAGAATCCCTAGAAACCATTCAGAGGAGAATGACAAGACTAATCCCGGGTATGAGGAACCTTGAGTACAGAGACAGGTTAAAGCATCTTAATTTGCACTCCCTCGAGAGACGCAGAGTGAGGGGCGACATGATCAAGGTGTATAAATGGAAGTCAGGGCTAAACAAAGGTGATATAACAAAAGAATTCAAAGTATCCAACCAGGAGCGACTCGTAGGAATGGTTTTAAATTGGAAAACAAATTAAGCGATATAGGTAAACATTGGTTGGAAATAGAGTAGTGGAAGAGTGGAGCAAACTACCGACTTCATTATTAACTCTAACACGCTGGGAGCTTCAAATATCGGAGCGATAGGAATTGCATGTAAACGGGGCTGCCTAATATGGTGCCAATAGGCCCACTGCAGTTTCCACCATTCCTAGGTTCTTATATGCGGACTTGTGTTGTAGCCGACATGTAGCCAGTCATGACTAATGAGGGGGACTGCTCACTCGCTGGACTTACGTAAATTACACCTGTACTCCCAAGTCATGGGTGCTTCCTGCAGCATACCAGTAACCGTGCACCGCAACACAAGCCAAATTGTGATCATCATTAAAGTAAATAACTCCACATGCATAACACCACCCGCGCCACACTGCTTCCATCATAATCTGTGTGGCATACCATCCGCCTCGCTCACCCACCAGAGACACTCTTATCAATCATCTCATTTCCACCTCAGACCACCTCAGAGTTAGGTACCCATGTGCCAAGTTAGTATTATGAGGGGATTTTAATGAAATTGACACCACTGATATCCAGGACCAGCTATCACTATCACAAGTTGTGACCTTCCCCACACACGGTCAAAATACCCTTGACCTTATCCTAACTGACTTAGCGGACCAGTACCAACCACCTCAACCAATGCCTCCTATCGGGTGTAGCACACACTTATCAGTGCTCTGGTCCCCAGCTGCCACTCCCACTCAAGTACAGAGACCCTACATCAAGACCTACAGGCCGATTACTGACTCTGCAGTGCGCCTCTTCGGGCAGTGGATAGTTCACCATCCCTGGACTGAAGTACTTAGCGTGGATGACGTGGAAACCAAATGGATAAATTATACCAACACCACCACGGAAGCTCACCACCACTTCTTCCCCGAGAAGTCCGTCAGATCTCACCCAGCTGACTTGCCCTGGATCACACCTCGGATCAAAAGATTTATGCAACAGAGAGACAGAGCCTTTCATCTCAATGACCACATCCGCTGCAGGTCCCTTCGCAACCGAGTCATCCGCGAAATACGCACTGCAAAGAAGTCCCACTACCCAACCAAATTACAACACCTGAAGCAGACCAACATCAGTCAATGGTATGGTAAGCTTAAAGAACTCTGTGGACTAAACAATAAGACACACCCTCTCCCCTTCCTTAGCCATCTCACTAATGTTGACGCAGCTGAGCAAACAAATAACCATTTCGCTACTATATGCCAGACGCTCCCCCGGCTTGACACAACCACTCTCAATGCTAACCTACCAGCCCCCCTCCCCACTGACTTAGTAGAAGAATTTGAAGTTGCTAAACGCCTCGACAAACTAAAATTAAAACGCTCTACCACCCCCATTGACTTACCAATGAAACTCTTCAAGGAGTTCTCCCGGGAGCTTGCTAAACCCCTATGCTCCGTCATCAATGCTTCTCTCAGTCAAGCCAGATGCCCAGCTGACTGGAAGACCTCTTATGTATCACCAGTGCCCAAGTCAACCAGCCCACAATCCTTAAATTAGCTACGACCTATTGCAATCACCCCAATACCCAGCCTAATCTGTGAAAGTTTTGTGTTCGACTGGGCTTATGCTGATATCGCAGGAGTCGTAGACCCTCAGCAATTTGGCAACATGAAAACTTCCTCCACCACTCACTGTCTTGTCAGCTTTCTCGATTACGTATACCGCCATCTCGAGAAACGAAAAACGTATGTAGCTGTCGCCTTCATTGATTTCACTAAAGCATTCGACCTAGTCGACCACAATATAATCATCAACAAAGCTATTGACCTAGGGCTACGGAGAAGTCTTATACCATGGCTTGCAGACTTCCTCAGTGACCGACGCCAAGCTGTACGCTTCCGAGGGGCTGTCTCCACCTTTCAGTCACTCACCTGTGGCGTCCCCCAAGGCACCAAGATGGGACCACTCTGCTTCCTTATGCTCATCAATGATGCCCTAAGAGAAATCCCTGCTCGCTGGAAATATGTCGACGACTCCACCATTGGGATCAGCGTCAACAATTCTGCTCCCAACTATACCGCCCTTCATGATTTATTGAACAGTCTCCAAAACTGGGCCACCAACAACCATGTCACCATCAACCATACCAAGACCATGGTTATGCACATCAACCTCCTCTCCGACATTGTCCCACCTCCTTCCATTACTCTAGGTCCGAACACACTCCAGGTTGTAGATTCCACGAAGCTCCTCGGCGTCACCATAGACAACAAACTAAATTGGAAACCACACGTCAGTGAAGTTGTCAAATCCTCCAGTTTCCGTCTCCACCTCCTCCGCCGACTCAAGTCCCTCGGAGTTCCTGCACCGAGCTCCTCAGTGTTTACACAACATTCATACTTCCCAAGCTCACCTATGCCTCCCCCACCTGGTCTTCCTCCCTAAATGCCACACAACGTAAACACCTAGAAAAAGTGCAAAAGAGGGCATGCAAGATTATTCTCTCCCCTTCCTACTCCACATATCAAGAAGTGCTCAACACACTGACCCTTTCGACTCTCACTGACCATCACCACGACCTCATCTGCAAATTTGGTAAGAAGCTTCTACACCATCCTCGACACCGGCTCCTACTACCACCTGTCACTATGTTGAAATGAACTGTAGTTTGAGCTTTTCCCCATCTAGTTATTATATATCTTATTTGTATCACTTATGTTACTTGTATATTATTTGTAATTCGAAACCCATTCCCCAAATATGTAACTGTATATTTTCAGCCTTCTGGCTGCCAAGCTCTTTCAATAAACCGTTAATTATTATTATTATTATTATTATTATTATTATTATTATTATTATTATCTTTCCTTAATACTCACAGCCCAAACCACCTACGCGGGGGTCCGACTAATTACCCAAATGTACCCAAATGAACCCACAATGAAGTCAAATAATGGTCCTACATGAATAAATCGGACTGCCAATCACTTCTCGACTAGTATTTGGTGTCACAAAGTCACAAAAAATTGGTAAACTTAATTTAATCTGAGTTAATAGATCGAGTGCATGTACCTAACCTAACTTAACCTAACCTAACACAACTCAGATTAAATTAAGTTTTCCAATTTTTTGTGACTTTATGACACCAAATACAAGTCGAGAAGTGATTGGCAGTCCGATTTATTCATGTAGGCCCATTATTTGACTTCATTGCGGCTACATTTGGGTACATTTGGGTAATTAGTCGGACCGCCAACCACACTACTACGCGGGGAAGACATCAACGGAGGGCGACCCCACGCCTGGTGGCCCCGGAGTCTGCCCGCACTACAACAACCCAACGCGCGATCCATCTATGTCCGCCACAGTGATCCACCTTAGATTAAAACTTAGATGATATAAATTCACATTTAACAAGTCACAATCAAGTGAGTCCATAACGTAATACAGTATAAGATGTTAATAAACTTGCAATTGTAAAATCAATCTAGTCATTGTCTACTAAAATAACCATTGTGCAACCTCATTCTAAATCCTAGGTTAGCTTAGTTAGCCAACAAACTCTGTAATATGTAAAACAAGGGGTGTCGTCCCCCTCTGTTTAACTCATTAAACTTCTTTTCCAACCTTTCCCCCCACGACTATATGTTGTGACTTCTCCATCCCTCATGTCTGGCTGTCCCTTGAGCCCCAGCATGCCTTCCATCCTTTCCCCACCTTAACCTAAAAAAATAAAACATCCTAGAACGGTTAGGTTATTTTGGTTAGGTTACGTTAATTTGGTTAGATGTTGTCTGTAATGAGACTAATTTTGTCTCAGATGTACTTACTGAAACATGACGTTATGTATTCCTCCAATCACAACCTGGATGACGGGCACTCACGAGCCTCTTGTGCCTATAAACACCTTCAATACGGTAACTTCACCTGCGTGGACGAACATTCAGCACGTCAGCAACATCATGAGGGAGGTGTTGATGCTGTCCTTCCTCAGTCTCGAATTCACCAGGGTTTCCTTTACCCCACCAAGAATACTTGGGGAATGGCTCTGGTGTTAAGTAACCTGAATACGCATGACTATTCTGTAGAGGAGTTGAGTTCTCTGCCTGGAGGCAATGGACAACACAGGTACATCAATAACACCACCATCATATTACGAGCACTGACATCCAACGCGTTGTGGCGCTTTAACAATGATGGATTGGTAGCTGCTCAGTGCTCACTATCAAAGATACTCTACTGAAGATAGGAAAGCTCCAGCTAAAATATATGAAATGTGTGTACGATACAGTTGCCAGATATCTCAATAATAGCGCCATCTATTGGCTGCGTCCAGAAGCTATTCGTGACGTCATGAGTGATGATTTATTTTAGACATCTCACTCTTCATTTATGCATGCATGCATGTATACATATAAAGAGAATGAAAACACTACTGTATAATTTTCACTGACTCCATTGTCTCAAGATCTTAGATGAGTTCAGAAATTAAAAGAGAATCTTTTCTCTCGCATAATTATCATACAATTACTGCAAGTGATGAATCACCTGTCATGCCGTTACATAAATTGTGGGAATAAATGACCATGTTTTCAATAGAGTTCTTGGCTATTAAAAGGCATTCTTATTGTTTATCTTTATCGAAATAAACACACAAAACCAAAAATTCAAGTTGTGTCTTGGTTACTCATGTATTATAATATTTCATCTAACATGCTACATGCAAATATTAACATTACCATAAAAATTAACATTAATTATTAATAATCAATATTATTATTAATTATTAATCACGCACTATATATATATATATATATATATATATATATATATATATATATATATATATATATATATATATATATATATATATATATATATATATATATATATATATATATATTATGAAGGAAAATAGCACACCCGATAACTTCTGTGCAATTCCTCACAGTTCTTCTCGTATATTCTGAGAACGTCAATGGCATTTTGCCACCTGCGACAACTGTCAATTTCGTATCAAGTGAGTCGGAGTGACTGGTGAAGCTGCTGCCTCTGATTTGAAATGTATTTCAATATATAATTACACATTTTCGCTGTAACTCACAAGAGGTTAAATAAGTTACCTTTCTCTGTCCTTTGGAACCGATGTAAATGAAAATGTAGATGTGTATCTCTTGTCTTGCAAATAACACAGGGATGTGATCTACCCGGCAGGTCTTGGCTACAGTGCTGCCACTGGGGACTCCTACAGTAGCCACAGAGGTATTATAAAAGTATAAACGTATCCATATTCTTCTAAAAAGTATCCAAAAAGTATCAACTTTTTTCTTTAATAAAACGACGAATTTCTTAGTATCTATAACAGCAAATTAAACTGAAATATAATGGTGTCGTCAATAATTTTACTGATTATTAAATGGCTAGTCTTGGCCCTAGTCCAAGATATTGAAAACATGCAGACGACAACGTGACGTCACAGAAGCACGACTACAGCGCCATCCTATTTCTGGACTACATAAAATGACGTCACTGCCTTGATGTCCCAGCTTTATTACTGACTATTTTACAATCATTCCTGTCTTCAGTATATATAGTCTTTGGTCTGAGCTTCTGCCCAAAGACTATAGACGAAAGTTCGAATTAAAATAACTGAATCGAGCATAGGCGAAATAGATGCCCGATACTTCAATAATACCGCCATCTACTGGCGTAGTCCACCTGATGACAGTATTTGAGATTCAAAGTTCATTAAGAGAAATGGACACAGTTTTGATTTTTTTATACTATTTTATGTTTCTTTAGGACATTCTCCATCTTCTATTCTAAACTGATTTAAATGTCAGATATTACAATTATTTCTTCAGTCTTGTCGTCCAACAAATCTATGAAATGCATAATTTTCATTTTCATGACTTCCCTGGTAAAAAAAGAAAATGTTCTCAGAGATTAGCTTTATTACATTTAATGTTACTGTCAACTCATATAGACTGGCTTTACAGTACGGCAAAGAGGGCGCACCTGCAGCTAAACCCTTCAAACATTTACAGTAGCTTAGAAATGTGTGCCGCCATCACACCAGATTGTGACTGACCTAACCTTTCATGCTGACTGAGTTAACAGTTAGTATATGAATGATCATAATCAAGATATACTTAAGGTAAACATGACGAAGACTTACAAACAAAGCGTCAATAATGACACACACCATGCACGATAAATACCCAAAGCAGACGACAATGTGACGTCACCTGTGCGACTGTGGCGCCATCTAAATTTTGGACTACGAGGAATGAAGTCACCCTATATAGAGGCGCCAAATAGGACTAAGACTACTTTTTATCGTTGTTTCCAGTCTTCCTCTCCCCATCTTATGTCGCTGAGGGTCCTTTTCATATTCAGGGAAACGCTAGCAACTATTTTAATATTTATTTCTGTCTTTGATCCGGACAAGAACGTCCCCTTATGGCTTACCAGTATTATTTTAATTAATAGAGATTGCTCGTGCCGTCAAACTGTTCGTATTTTATTTTATTATTTTGTTTTACGGGAATTAGCCCACCTGGGCACAGGTCATCGACCCACAACGGGGCCTGGGGGGCGAAAAAATAAGAGCAAAACCAAATTAAAAAAAGAAAACAAAAAGGTTATACCGTGTTAATCTACACTACGAAGATGCCGGAAAACCAGCTTTTAGAAGTGAGACATTGTGTGAGTATTGAAACAGAGAAGAAGGCAGAGCATTCCACAGTTTGGCTGTGTGAGGAAAGAAGGAGGTACTATAACGGGTTATTCTAGTGTGACCGACATCCACAGAGAAACGGTGGGCGCCGCGGGCAAGACGAGTGTTACGAGCCCACAGCCTTGCCAGCGGTACACAGGATGCCAAATCCACAGAATATTGTGTAAAGGCCTGGCCTGTAGGATATAAATCCCTTGCCAGCCTAATCAGGATCTTATAAAAGGAAAGTCAAGAACCATGGGTTTCCAAGGGGTAATAAACAACCGTTAGAGATTGACATCTCTTTACTACCAAAATAATCACAATAATTGACACCACTCACACAAATATTAAATAAACAGCACTGGAGTCAAACTATTACTTACACAAAACAATCAATACAATAAAGTACAGGTATTTCCTACGGCTGCAGATGAATCTTCCTCCTGACAAGCACAGTGGAATGTTCTGGTAACGCGGTGATCCGCTCTCAGGGGGAAGGTCCAGGGCAGCTTCCTCACTTGCCACCGGCGATGTCTTGCCACACAGGAGAGACGCCAGGGCACGGACGGTGATATAGGGCGTGGAGGAAGTGGCGATCACGTGGTAGCCGCGGCAGTAGCTGGAGTAGGTGACCAGAGTTGACAGCCGAATAGTGAAGGACTGGGGAATCAACCCACGAGCCTCAGGAGCCTCAGATAAGTACACGACCAGAGTTGGAGTCGAACAGCTGGGTCACATACAGGAGGCACCTCAAAGCACTTGAAAACTTTCACCAATGTAATCTACGTTCCATCCTCTGAGTTCACTGGGAAGACAAGAGAACAAATGCCTGTATTCTTGCCGACACAAACTGTAGGAGCATCTAGACTACCATTATCCTTGAACAACTACGCTGGACTGGCCATGTTACCCACATGGACGACAGTAGACTGCCAAAGCAGCTACTTTATATTTACCTAACGAATAGTAAACATAATGCCGGCGGGAAATTAAAACGGTATAAGGAAAGTCTTAAGGCAAACCTGAAAAAGTGCCAAATCAACCCCCTCACCTGGGAGTCGATTACTCCACATCGTAACCCTTGAAGGAGCACCACACAAAAGGGTGTCAATACTTTCGCGTTAGCCCGACTGCAAATCGAGGCAGACAAGCGCCAACGCCGGAAAGACGCTGCCACTGCCCCTCCCGCAGTAGATGCAGCCCTCCACATGTGCAACGAATGTAAACGACGCTGCGGGTCCCGTATCGGTCTCTTTAACACCTTAAAACTCACCAACCTAGGTGACATGCATAATAACTCATATCATTGTATCATAGCTGGATAATCGTCAAACTCGATTCCGAGTGACAGCAAAGTAGTAGTAGTGTAGGTTGTGTGTGTGTGTGAGAGGTACAGTTGCGGAAATGTGATTCTACGCCCCCTGTGTTAACCCGTGCCTTCAAACGGCAACATTGCAGAAGTGGTATCACTGTTTATGAATGATTGGGTATTGGTAGTGTAACGACGGACTTGAATGGTGGATAGGTTTGCTAAAGGTCATATAGGTTGGCCGTTTGGAGACACGGGTTACCACAGGAGATGTTTCCGCAACTTTACCACCTCTGGCTGAGTAAGTTTAGGAGATCCTGCACCCCACAAAAGGGAAACAGTGCATCTATGCCAAGAAATAGGTAGAACAATTTGGCAGCCATACCCTCGCTGTGTCTGGAGGTTGGCATGTGAAACTTACCGAAGTTTATGATATCAACAAAAGGAGTTTCAATACTGGGGGCTCTCCAGCATGTAGGGAAAACATCCCAAAACAATCGTCTGCATAGAACATTGCTGATCCCCGGGAAGATGGCAAACAGCTATTGTGGAAATACACATGTGCAGTCAGGTCAGCAAGGTCAAGGGAAAACTAGAAGCAAGTACACAACCATGAGACATGAATATTTTTTTTCCAATAGCACCAGAGATTCTGGGAGCCTGGGGGTACCAATACCATGGAATGCCTGAATGATCTGGACTCCAAACTTATTAAAAGCACTGAAGATTCTAAAGCTTCATGTAATTTGTTTCAGTACCTCAGTAAAGGGATCTAGAGAGGAAATGCTTACTGCATACTGGGCCCTCATTCCCCAACCCAAAGAATTTTATGAAATCAACGAATTGTGCCATGTGAGCATTTATTAAATAAAGAAAAATGTTTCGTAAAGGGAGTGGTAGAAGAAGACAATTTATAACTAATGTTCAGAGAAAATTGTCTATATTCAGAGAGAGAGAGAGAGAGAGAGAGAGAGAGAGATAAACAAATAAAGAATATTTTATTAAAATATATAAGTTTTCTCTTCTTGATTCACTTATATTTATAACATTATATGAAAATTGTTCCCCGGTTTGGTTCAAGATTCATGTTAAATGTTTCACGGTAGTTGAGGAAAAAGGGAAGACATTTCTGGGTGGGCTGTATGTTACCTTAATTATACTGGGCATCATTACCACCGCACTAGGTCGTGTCGGGGCGGCCACCGTGTGAACCTTGTAGTAGATATTGTCTTCCTCTGTCCTCTAAATAAGTTTTATTACAAGAAAATTTAAACTTTTCATTGTTATTACCGATAGAAAACAACCTTGGTCTTGCGTGCTGCCAACACTCACCACTCTCCCTGACAACCTGGGTCTTGTGTGCTGCCAACACTCACCACTCTCCCTGACAACCTGGGTCTTGTGTGCTGCCAACACTCACCACTCTCCCTGACAACATGGGTCTTGTGTGCTGCCAACACTCACCACTCTCCCTGACAACCTGGGTCTTGTGTGCTGCCAACACTCACCACTCTCCCTGACAACCTGGGTCTTGTGTGCTGCCAACACTCACCACTCTCCCTGACCAACTCACCACTCACCACTCACCACTCCCTGACAACCTTGGTCTTGCGTGCTGCCAACACAACCCAACACTCACCACTCTAACTGACAACCTTGGTCTTGCGTGCTGCCAACACTCACCACTCTACTCTACCTGACAACCTTGGTCTTGCGTGCTGCCAACACTCACCACTCTACTCTACCTGACAACCTTGGTCTTGCGTGCTGCCAACACTCACCACTCTCCCTGACAACCTGGGTCTTGCGTGCTTAAGTTCACTTTTATGTTGCTGAAAGTGTTCCCGTGTACAATTACCTACTGACGTACACTGATTCTCTAAAAACTAGAAATACTTCACACACACACACACACACACACACACACACACACACACACACACACACACACACACACACACACACACGCACAGGTATACATAAAGTACCACACTCACAGACATAAACCTCACATATTAAAACTCATAAAACTCAAAATACTCAAATTATACAAACACTATCCTCAAAAATGTAACATATATGAAATCTCAAACAATTTTTGAATTCCAGATTGACAGATGCGTGCACAACACACACACACACAGCCACACACACACACTCTCCAGCTTATTCTTATATTCACTCATTAAACCACACAGTCACAAGCATGCTAACACAGGATCATATATGTACACTACACATGCATGGACGCCCGAGAGACAGACTGGATGACACGGGAACTTCCCAGCTCACGGAGAACAATAATTAGGCAAACAATACATTCTGTCCTTGGCTTCATACAATTACAAAATTTTTTGAAATACGGAAAAAAGCATGCAAGACCTGACAGAAGTTAGTAAATTAAATTGGGATGTTCAGTTACCATTTTATAGACGTAAGAAACAAAAATAGCTGTCTTATGAACGCGGTTTTACCAGTGATTTTCTGATCGAATGAACTGGGTTTTTTTTGTTTTTGTTTTTTTGCATCCTGATGAGCAATAACACATGCAGCTCAAATGATGCCTCAACGTATCCATCCTCCACTGATCAAAAACCATGAGCATCGACTCTCACGTCTATCTCAAGGTTCATTACTTTCCGTTTAAATGTTGTTTGGTAGTCTGTGATCAAGGCGTTGTCGGGTCAAATGTTTCCTTAGCTTAGGTGGTGTCATACCTTCCTCTATCCTCCAATTTCCTTGAGCAAAGAAACATTACGGATACTCTAAATCATCTTCACAAATCAATATTGAATATAATTTTTCCTTGTATTCTTGCTCTAGTGAAGCTGCAACCATGACGAAAATAGCGCGACCTGTGTGAGCAAAGAGTTTATATATGATCACAGTAATAACAAAATCATAAGCTAATGTGCATATTAAATGAATTAGTTCAACATAAAAACGTAATATATATATAGATAAAAAGAATATTACAAGCCTAGAATACAAGGTGTTGTAACCTGTAGAGGAGAGCAAGACAAAAACGTGCCAGTGACCATCTTCGTTTATTTGGGTGATATTTTAAACGTGCACAATACTAAAGATTCTAGTATATTATGTAACGCAGGACACATATAAGTAATGCCCTGCTCTAACCAGAAGAGCACTGAGGACGTTATGTGCTCCACCCTCGCTCTATCATGCTAGAAAGCACTAAATAATGATGCCATTTTTAGCCAGTCACAGCCTTAGATTTCTTAGAACTAAAGCCGTAATTAAATTTTTCTCAGAGTAATTTTTCCTTTTCGGAAAAGATAATGTTGCCAAAGCAATGTGTAATATAAGACCTCGCATGCATCCCTTGGATATACTGCATGCAATCCTTGGAGATACATCATGCTTCCCCTGAGGATACTTTATACAAGTGTGAACTGCACGTACCTCCCGGAGGCACAACATGCACCCACAGTTCGACAACTTTGCTCTCGCCTTGGTGCGCGGGAGAGCATCAGCCACCACATGCGACTTACCTTGAAGTCACTTGACTGTTATGTTAAATCTGAAATAACCAGCGACCGCACTAAGTGACAATGGTCAGACATTACTGTCATTGGATATGTTAAAATGAGCGATCTATATATTATTGTACCATACACAGTAGCGAGAACTATTTGTTCAAGTGTTGAATAATTTACTTGAGACTTCCCAAGAGGTATGATGTAGGGCGAGTGTTACCTTCGTCATCCATTTATTGCAATAAACCACCAGGAACATAGTTCCTGCAACAGTTACAAGAAAAAATAGCTTTTTAAAGTCTGGAAATCTGAGAAAGCGTCCTCTTAGTTCAAGACCTCCAATATGGGGGTCAACAGGGTAACATTTGTCTGTATAGTTAAACCAAGTCCTGGGGTGTGGAGAACCTGATGTTTATGGTGTTAAGCAATATATTTTGGGGTCAAGGTATCTGATAGAGATAAATTCAGATCAATTAGACAAATAGTAACTCAGTTTTTTTGTAATGCTAAAAAAAATCACTAATGTGTGATTCAATATGTACAGTCCTCCTCTGCCGTAGGTCTACTCTTACAGCCTATCTTGTTTCCCCAGATGTCAGGGTAAATCGCAATACTTAAAGCCATTGTTGCACGAGTCAGGTACATTTGCTGCTGGAAGTGTCAATTAAATGGTCTTAGGCAAAGACTGAACACTTTATGCACTGACGTTAGTTGATGAATCACTACAGGCCAGACTCATGTGTAGTGAATGGTGCAAGAATACTGGAAGTGACATGACAGGTAGAGTAGATGGCTTACTGCATCAAATGGAAGAGGAATTATCGAGACCTGCAAATAAGAAGGTTAATAAAGAGATACTCATGAAACTCACTGAAGAGAATGGAGAGAAGACTAGGCTACTGCAAGATGAGTTCAGAGGACATGGTAGAAATATGTCATCAACATTCAAGTTCTGGGAGGACTTTTATTGAAGGTCATACGCTTTGTGAAAATCTATATCAGTGTAACTAGACAATGCACACCTCTTACCACTTTGGTTCATCACTAATCGTTCCAACTATGCCAAATACATGCCAGTACTTCTCTTACAGCTGCAAAGATCCTTGAGGACGTTAGAAGGGGACACTTTGTAAGCAAACTTTCACAGAGAAGTTTAATTCTATTTGACTGGACTATACGATTGAAGCCACACAGAACAAAGCCTTTACAGGAGTAGGTGGTATAATTGGTCTAACTCTCAGAGGACCCGCATTAATGAGATGGTTCTTAAGTAGACTAACAACAGCACAGTACTAAGAACAAACTCGTAAGAATGTAGCTGAACGTACAGAGGAAGTTCCTACCACCTAGGCGCCCAGACAGCGAAACATTAGGATGAAGATGTTAACAAGATGGGTGAGATGTTTATTGAGTCGTACAGTCACGATCCAAAGTTTCATTATCCCCCTAGCTGGAGGGAAGGCGAAGCCAAGGTTTAAGAAAGGTCAGGTGAACGGACATATAGCCGTTCAGTAGTTTGGTGATGACGGTGGGGCTCACACACCAGCACCTCAACAGACAAAACACACGAACATGGGTATGGAGCAGAATTCAAAACATTGAATTGATATGTACCTGCAGAACAAATGCATTCATAACATTGTATACACACACTGTATATTAGTATGTTACCAAACAGGAGGTACTACCGCCTTGGAAGATATTGGAAGCATAATGTGTTGTCTAATGGTAGACCGGCTGCTATATGGCATCACGAAAATTGTGACCAAGTCCCAGGTTGCTAATCTATCTTTCTGCCTCATTTACACACAGTTGCAGGGTCTCAACTGTCTCTCTTACTATTGACAACACCACAAATAAAACCGTACTCATTCTTGATCTGTTTTATTCATTTTATTTTATTCTCCTATGTCAGTTGATATTAACACTGAAGCGGGGCCTTCTCGGATGGGTCCCACTGGTCGGGAAGGTTGTGGACCCCGGGGCCGACCTGATCATCATCAAGCTACTGGGGCCTCAACTGACGCCACCGCGGTTGCTGGAGGATCAGCTTTTTTCACGCTTCATTTTTCCAACATTCGCGGACTGAGATCCAATTTTTCTTCTGTGGAGCACCATCTATTAACCTCTTCCCCCGACCTCTTACTACTCTCCGAACTTCAACTGACCAAAGCAGCTTCACCCAAACCTTTTCAAGTCTCTAACTACAACCTTTATACCTCCTTCCGTTCTAAGGGAGGTGTATGCGCCTACTGCAACACACATACACCTATAGGTCGACTCACGGATCTTGAATCTCCCCTTTATGATGTCATCTGGCTCAAAATATCTCTACCAACTGTGACTATTTTTCTTTGTTTCCTACACTGTTCTCCCAACTCTACCAACTATTTCGAACTCTTTGACTATCTCACTTCTTACCATAAGTCGTTACTATCCACACACCCCAACACCGAGATCCTCTACCTAGGGGATTTCAATGTACATCACAGAGAGTGGCTTGGCTCTGCAAGGGATGACCCAGGTGGAGCTGAGGCACTCTCTTTTTCCTTACTTAATGATTTGGAACAAATAATCAAACACCCTACACGCGTTCCTGATCGACACGATCAACTTGCTAACATTCTTGATTTTTGTTTTACCTCCAACCCCTCACACTATTCATACTCAATTTTTGCCCCCTTAGGGTCTTCTGATCACAACCTTATTTCTATCAAATCAAACTGGGCACGACCACCTCCCCCATCCTCCTCTAAACGTCAACTATGGCACTATCAGAGGGCAAGCTGGCAATAATTGCGAGAATTCTTCTCCGACTTTCCTTGGGATGAATGTTGCTTTTCCACTCGGGACGCCTCAGTATGTGCTGACAGCATTGCTGGGGTTATACAGGGCGGTATGAGTGCATTTATCCCATCTTCTACCAAAACTTTCACATTACAATCATGGTTTGATCTCTCCTGCTCTCTTGCTTGCAGGGTGAGAGATAGGGCATATCGAGCTATGAAACTATCTCCTTCTCCTATTACCCGCACCTCTTTCATTACTTCTAGGGATCGTTGTAAGGCTATTCTTCGTAGGGCCAAGCGGAATTTTATTAAAAGAAAGACAGCTGGCCTGACTAATTCTTCCTCTAGTAAATCCTTCTGGTCCTTAACTAAAAACATCTGTAACAACTTCTGCACGCCTTCTTTTCCTCCTCTCTTCCGTCCCAATAACTCTATAGCCAACTCTCCCCCTCACAAAGCCAACTTCTTTGGCACCTTATTCTCCTCTAATTCCACCTTAGACGATTCCCACTCTACCCCTCCTACCCCTGCACCTCCTACTGAACCTATGCACTTTCCTATAATCTCCACTCGCAGGGTTGCCGGTGTGTTATCCAGGTTGGATGTGAGTAAGGCGCATGGACCGGACGGAATACCCCCTCGTGTTCTGAGGGAGTGTGCTGAAGCCCTGGCCCCTGTGCTTGCTCGCCTCTTTCGCCTTTGCCTCAAAACCCAAACTTTTCCTTCTTCTTGGAAGCATGCCTCGGTTCAGCCCATCCCGAAGAAGGGTGACCATTCTAATCCTCTAACTATCGCCCCATTGCCCTAACTTCATCCCTCTCTAAGATTTTCGAAACTATCTTAAACTCTCATTTTCTCCGTCACCTTGAACGCCTTTCTCTTTTGTCGGATCACCAGTATGGCTTTCGCCAGGCGAGATCTACTGGTGATCTGCTCTCCTATTGCACCCATCTTTGGTCATCCTCTCTTACGGATTATGGGGAAACTTTTGTCGTGGCCCTCGACATCTCCAAAGCATTTGACAGGGTATGGCACAAGTCTTTGCTATCTAAACTTCCCTCTTTTGGTTTCTCTCCCCCACTTTGTTCTCTCATCTCTAGCTTCCTTGAGAACCGATCCATGGCAGTTGTTGTCGAGGGATCGATTTCTCGCTCTTTCTCTACCGGTAGTGGCGTCCCACAGGGTTCTGTTTTTTCACCAACTCTCTTCCTTCTTTTTATCAATGATTTACTTCACACTACAACTAATTCTATCCATTCTTAAGCTGATGATTCTACTCTTCACTCTTCCTCACAATTTTCCCCTTCCTCCTAACTCTCAAACTAGATCTGGTATCATTACTTCTATCAACGCGGATCTGTGCAGCATCTCTGAATGGGGAGATACAAACTTGGTTAAGTTCAATAGTAACAAAACTCAATATTTATCAATTACACTTTGTAAATTAGATGATCTCCCACCAATTACATTTCAGGACGCTATCATCCTCCCAAATTCTGAAATAAATATGTTAGGCCTCACCATTTCCTCCAATATGTCCTGGAAATCACACATCCTTAGTATAACTAAAGCTGCCTCCCGAAAGTTGGGAATGCCGTACAGATGCCGCAGCTACTTCACTCCTGAGCAGTTGCTCCAAGTATATAAGGGATTCATTCGTCCTAACTTGGAGTACTGCTCTCATATCTGGGGTGGCTCTTCTTCTGTCCAACTATTAGATAGGGTGGAATCAAAGGCATTTCGTCTTATTAACTCTCCTCCTTTAGTCGACATTCTCTCTCCCCTTTCTCTTCACCACAATTTTGCTTCACTCTCTCTCTTTTACAGGTACTTTAACGGGCAATGTTCAGTGGATTTGGCATCCTGTGTACCGCCGGTAAGGCCGTGGGTTCGTAACATACGTCTTGCCCGCGGTGCCCACCATTTCTTTGTGGATGTCGGTCACACTAGAATAACCCGTTATAGTACCTCCTTCTTTCCTCACACAGCCAAACTGTGGAATGGTCTGCCTTCTTCTGTGTTTCCATGCTCTTACAATCTGTCTCACTTTAAAAAGCTGGTTTTCCGGCATCTTCGTGGTGTAGATTAATACAGTATAACCTTTTTTTCTATGTTTACACTTTCTTTCCGTTCTTTTTTTTCGCCCCCCAGGCTCCGTTGTGGGTCGTTTGACCTGTGCCCGGGTGGGCTAATTCCCGTTAAAAAAAAAAAATCTGTGTCAAGTGTTCATATAACATAGGGAATACCAAGCCAATATACAGTATAAGCAGTGACTGGTCAGATCTCAGCATTAAGAGTGGACGCTCGACAAGGTCAAGTTTACATAATTATTTCTCTATAGTATCATGGCAGACGAAACTACTTAATGTAGAAAATAATTTCGAATGTTGTCACATCCTATGAATAACAATGTTGTATACTGATACTGCGAACGTAATTAGAAATATTCATTTGTAATTTAACTCTAATTTATGTAATACTCATGATACCGTGATTTAAACATGACCTCCTTACCCCACTATTCACCTGTACCAGCCTAACTCTCCACCTGTAGCGTCGTTGTCGTCCTTCTTATCTATATTCAGCCATAATCATCTTCTTCAGACATTACATGCTCTTCACTTTATATATCTCATAATAATATGGTCTTAGCACAAGTTTACCATCTTATTACATACACATATGACTGTTAGCTGTGCACGGATTTATTACATCGCTGGCATCCTACACATAAGAACATAAGAAAATAAGGAGTCTGCAATAGGCCGGTTGGCCTGTGCATGGCAGCTCCTGTCGAGAGTTACTACCACTCTCTATCATCCATGAATCTATCTAGCCTCCTTTTGAAACTTTCCAGAGTTCCCGCACTTACTACAAAGTTGCTAAGCTTGTTCCACTCGTCCACCACCCTATTTGTGAACCAGTTTCTTCCTATCTCCCTCCTAAACCTAAACTTATCCAACTTGAATCCGTTGCTCCGAGTCCTATCCTGCTCGGATATTATAAAAACTTTATCTATATCCCTTTATTGATTCCTTTCACCCACTTAAATACTTCTATCATATCTCCCCGCACTCTTCGTCTTTCTAGGGAATGCAAGTTAAGTTTCTTTAACCTATCCTGATATGGAAGGTTTCTAAGTCCCGGAATCATTTTTGTCATTCTTCGCTGCACCGACTCTAGTGAATTTATATCCATTCTATAATAGGGGCACCAGAACTGAACCGCATAATCGAGGTGCGGCCTGACTAGCGCAAGATATAGTTGCAATAAGACCTCTGCACTCTTGTTACTTACACTTCTAGATATAAAACCCAATACTCTGTTTCCTTATTTCGAACATTAACGCACTGTTTTCTAGGCCGTAGGTCCGGGCTTACAAGTACCCCTAGGTCTCTTTCACAAGTCGACTTCTCTAGGTTGATGTTGTTAAGACTGTATACATTATAAGTATTTGTTCTTCCAATATTAAGTACGCTGCACTTGCTGGTGTTGAATTTCATTTGCCATTTTTCAGACCACCCCTGCAGTTTATTTAGATCCTCCTGTAATGCATTTGCATCCTGCCCTGAATTAATTTGCCGCCCTATTTTGGTGTCATCCGCAAACTTGCTTATGTCACTGCTGATCCCAGTATCTAGATCGTTTATGTAGATTATGAACAATAGTGGGCCTAGTACTGACCCCTGGGGAACCCCACTGGTTACACGGCCCCACTCAGATTTAACACCATCTACGCTGACCCTCTGCGTTCTATCGGTGAGCCATGATTTTATCCAATTTAAAACTTTCCCCTCGATACCATGAGCCTTAATTTTTCTCAGAAGCCTCTGATGCGGTACTCTGTCAAATGCTTTGCTAAAGTCTAAGTAAATAACATCGTAATTTTCGTCATTATCTACTACTTCGAAGACTTTCCTAAAAAAGTTAGCAGATTTGTTAGACAAGATTTTCCCTTTGTAAACCCATGTTGAAAGTCGTAGATTAATTTGCTTTTCTCTAGATGCGATCGGATGCTATCTGCTATAATTGATTCAAGAAATTTCCCCACTACTGACGTCAAACTGATCGGCCGGTAATTTGACGCTGATGCTCTGTCTCCCTTTTTGAATATGGGTACTACATTTGCCTGTTTCCATAAGTCTGGCACAACTCCAGTGTCTAATGATTTTGTAAATAAGTTTACGAGGGGTCCGCTAATCTGTTCCCTACACTCTTTCAAGACACGAGGGAAAATTTCATCTGGCCCTGGGGATTTTGTTTTCTTCAGTTTATTTATCTTCTTAAGAACATCCTCTTTTCTGATAGTGATATTCTTTAATTTCTCTTCTTCCTTTCCCTTAAATATCAGTTCCACCTCTGGAATTTCATCCCAAATTTCTTCTGTGAAAACTGATAAGAAGTAGCTGTTCAATGCTTTGCTTAATTCTTCACTGCCATTTATCACATCTCCTCTCCCTGACTTTAAAGGCCCAACTTTGTCCTTGACCTTTGTCCTATATACCTGGAAAAATCCCTTTGGATTCGCCTTGGATTCTCTTGCTATTTTGATTTCATAGTCTCTCTTTGCTTTCCTTACATTTTTCTTAACATTCCTAGATAGTTCATTATACCTGTTTCTGAGCTGCTCCTCCCCTCCCTTTAATTTCTTATATATTCCTTTCTTTATTCCTATGTCATGTTTAAGTTTTCTGGTCATCCACCTTGGCTCATTCTTATTTGACCTAATTTTTCTGTATGGTATATTTTGTTCTTGTGCTTTATGTAGTATATTAGTGAATATATTATAGTCATGATCAATTGTTGTGTCATCTATGACCTCACCCCTTCCTACTGGGGACTGACGTGACTGTTCCCAGTGTTACGACCGTGTCGTATTTTTTCTATTTTTTTTTATATATAACATGCTCCCATGTTCCATATTATTCCTGTAATGATGTGTTAAATTTACTATTATATATTCTAGTCACCTTACCCTGTGCTGTTAAGGTTTTAACTGTCATTATTTGTTCAAGCCCATCTTATTTCTTCATTTTGTATTGTAACCAGCATTCTTTGTTCTCTAACGACCATCTGCATCGTTAAACGACCCACCGGCGGGTCGCGTGGCGGGAGCCGACCTTATATATAGGACCCACCAACTGACTTGAGTCAGTTCAGTCCTCTTGTCATACAGTCCACATCCTTTGAGTGTCGCTTGTTACTTAAACTTAATTTATTTGTGTTGTTCCTGTCGCCACCAATGTGGTATATCTATGTGAGTACCTATTTATGTCTCTGTTTGTGTCCATCAGTATTTGCTTAGTTGTATTCAAGTAATTCAGTGTTGTTTCACGTTAGTTAATTTCAGTGATAGTTTTTATATGTTTATGCAGTGTTAACGTAATCCAATGCTTTATTTTTATTCTTTTGATGTTTCGATGTTTTGTATCACTTGTGTCTTAAAAGTTTCGATGGTGAATCAATTTGTTGTGACAGCCTACGAGGCTCTTTATTGTGTTAATATTTAATCAATTAAATTCTTAAAGGTTTACTTTATTTATTTGTATTCTCTTTTAATTTACTTCACTTTTTGTGTGGTTACGCCTAGAACCTGGATATTTAAGTAAATTAAGAGACGGCGTAACACCAGGTGACCTCACCTAGGTACCTTCTTAACCCCTGATAATCCGCCAACCGAAAGTTTGGGACTCTGACCATATTGTCATTGTTTTTCGTTTCCCAATTTAGGGTGAACCTGATTTCTCTGTGATCACTGTTACCTAGTTCTTCCCCTACTGGGATATCTCTGATAATATTTTCTTTATTTGTTAATACTAGGTCTAATATATTGTCACCTCTAGTAGGTTCTGTAATTAGTTGTTTCAAAAAATTGTCCTATACTGTGTCTAGGAAGTCTTCAGATTCATAGTCGCCTACAATGTTGTCCCAGTCAATATTTCTGAAGTTGAAATCCCCCATAATGCATAGGTTGTTATATTTTGCTGCCCTACTCATTTCCTGCCATATGGGCTGAGCTGCTTCTTTGCCAAGACTTGGGGGCCTGTAAATCACTCCCATAATTAGTTTTTCTCTTCCTTCCGTGATTTCTACCCACACAGACTCGGTTCCTATTTCACCCTTTATTGAATTATTAATACAACATTTTAATGTATCCTTGACGAAGAGTGCGACCCCTCCCCCCTTCCTACCTTCCCTGTCTTTGTGAAAAAGGTTGTACCCTTCTATGTGGTACTCTGATAAAAAAAATTTTGCTCGCCAGATTCATCCAAGTTTCGGTGATTGCTATGACGTCTACATTCTCGGTACATACAACCGCTCTCAGCAAGTCTATTTTATTTCTAACGCTCCTACTGTTTGTATAGTATACATTTAAACCTACTCTTCCCTGGTCCTGTTTTACCCCTTGTCCTGAGCAACTAATTTTACTTCCCAGGACCTGCTTGTTTTTTGACTCCCACTTTCCCCGACCCCTCTCTACTGGCGAAACCCCCCCTTCGGAGTGACAATTTCACGCTCCAGGGATGCAGACAACGTCTTTACCCCCTCACGAGACAAGTGTACTCCGTCGCGACTGTACAGGTAGTCGTTGCCATAGAATCGTTGCCAGTTATCAATGAATGCCCAACCATTGTTTGCACAATGTTTTTCCAGTCGGCAATTTATAGCAATTGCCCTGGACAGCCATTCACGACCAACCCCTCTTCTAGGCAAGACACCACATACTATCGGGATCCCTCCCCTATCTCTAATCTTCCCCAGCGCCTCCCTATACCTCTTGAAAAGTTCCTCACTCCTAACCTTACCTATGTCGTTTCCTCCCACACTAAGACACACTACTGGATTGGTACCCTCCCCTGACAAAACCCTGTCTAACCTCTCGGCTACATGCCCTATCCCAGCCCCAGGAAAACACACCCGAGTCCTACGTTTCCTATCTCTCGCACAAAAAGCCCTATCTACAAACCTCACCTGGCTGTCCCCAACTACCACGACCTTACCTGTGGGCAGGGTTTGTACAACTGCCCTTTCCTCTCCTTGATCCATACCGCCGTGCCTCTTCTCTTCCTTGCCAGCTTCCTGCAGCACCTGGTAAGGGTTACTACACTCCACACCCTGGTCAGCTTTCCTAAGCCTGACCCTAGTCCCCTTGGAGACAACCACTCTCCACGCCTGCTCCTCCTTCGCAGGTGTCCTGTTAGGCAGGATACCTACCTGAAGGAGTTCCGTCCTGAGGGCTTCATTTTCCCCCTTTAGAGTGTCAACCTCACTCCTCAATTGCCCCAGCTGCCTTAACAGAGTGGCAAGGAGGTCGTCTCTCCCCACACTCCCCTCCTCTTCCCCCACGACACAACGATCCAAGGCGGCCATTTTCCTTGGTCTCTAACGGGAGCACTTGTGGCACGACCTTCTCCAAGCTGGGTCAGGTAGCAACTGGAATGAAACATCACAAAATGAATACAATTGATGCCTTGCACCCACAAATAAAATCACAAGGTTAATATATCTATTCACTACATATCATACACTCATGGCCATTCATTCACGCCTCACCATCATACATTGGCCCCACAGCTTCCGGTAATGATGCACAATATAAGAACATAAGAACATAAGGAGTCTGCAATAGGCCGGTTGGCCTGTGCATGGCAGCTCCTGTCGAGAGTTACTACCACTCTCTATCATCCATGAATCTATCCAGCCTCCTTTTGAAACTTTCCAACGTTCCAGCACTTACTACGAAATTGCTAAGCTTGTTCCACTCGTCCACCACCCTATTTGTGAACCAATTCCTTCTATCTCCCTCCTAAACCTAAACTTATCCAACTTAAATCCATTGTTAGCGGAAGAGATTAATAATATTACTCTCTTTATTTACAGCCTTATAGTCTATTTAATCACACAACTGAACTTTGATTCAACTATACAGCTTACTGCTTGGCAACTCCTTGGTGTACCTATTGTTCTTGTCAACCATACACAGCTCTCAGGACAACCATCACTGTTGTCCCCAGTACACTGCCCCAGTATAGGAACTACTCTCTAATACCCGACTCTCCCTTTATTAACACTACTCTGGGTACCTTGCCATGTGTCACTCAGTAACAACACTGTTGACACTGAGTACCTCCCATAAGTTTCGCCTGGTCTTGGTGTATGCCACTGTGCTGCTACTTGGCGCTGTGACTAACCCAACATAATCACAGATTCTTAATAACAACTTTAAGTAGACACTGGAGAGTTCTCACTCTGCACAAGGTGGTGTCACTCTACCAAAACCAGCTGGGCCTTTCTGTCGCCGTTCTTGAGGTAGCAAGGTCACCTGATTACTAGTCCTCTACATTCCCTCTTGTCGCTTCCCTCCAGGCTCTCCACCGCAGACTACCAGCCTTACAAGATTCGTGCAAAAATGAGACAATATCCTCACTATTTTTACCCAGCTATTATCCTAGTGATCTACACTTGTTGGCACATAATATTCACCCTTCCCTTTGCAACTTAACTACATGCCTGTTTATATTACAGCACTAATTCCCAGTAAGTCGGATGATGAGCGACCACGTGTTTACTATGTGTTTCCCGCTCTGCAGACGGACAAGAGGCTCAGAGTTACCAACCCCCTTTGACACGCACTATTTTAAGGATTACCACACGCCCACCAACTTCAATTATTATCAAATATTCCCCTATTACACTGATACAACCATACTAATGGTTTTCGGTGACAATGATCATTTTATCTACAAATATGGACGTTCAGGCAAGAGGACGTGGGCGACGTGCGCCTCACACTTGGGCCAATCGCCCCGAGGTGATAGCAAGGAGAGCTTTGATAGTTGGCCACCATGAAGCTGGAAAGTCCATCAATGAAATCAGTCGGCTTATGGGTATCAGTAAACCCACAGTAAGATTATGGATAAGGCGATGTGTGAAGGAGGGACGACTAGACCGAGATCCGCCCGCCCTCGGGTAACGTCACCGGATGGCGACGAAAGGCTCGTTGCTGCTACCAGGTAAGCCTCCAAAACAACAGAAGGAGCCTGGACCCGGGATTTACAACTTTCACGTCACTCTGTCACCACAAGACGGCGATTGCATTAGGTGGAGCTGAACCGCCATGTTCCGGCAGTGAAGGAGGTGCTGACGGAAACTCAACACCATAGTCAACATGGCATAGACTTCTGAGAGAACGTCATTTTCACAGATGAGAAATGTTTTTCATCTGTGGCAGTGACTGGTAGACACTGCTGGCGGATATCAAACACTCGCTACGATGCCAGAAACATCCTGTGCACGGCAAAGAGCGGCAGAGTAACCGTTTCGTTTCATAAAAACATAAGACCATAAGAATGGAGGAAAGTGCAGCCTGGCCTATTGGCCAATACTGGGCAGTCCCATTTACACCCAACCCCTATGGTTCACATGTCCATCCAACCTACAGGTATGTTTGAAGCTATCCAGCTCATAAATCTAAAATTATATAGCTTAAAACCATTGCTACGAGTTCGCTACTGGTTGGATAGTTTGAGTACCTTTGTTATATCACCTTTGTTTAGCCCTGATTTCCATTTATACACCTCGATCATATCGCCCCTCACTCTACGTCTCTCGAGGGAGTGCAAATTAAGATGCCTTAACCTGTCTCTGTACTCAAGGTTCCTAATGCCCGGGACAGTCTTGCCATTCTCCTCTGAGCTCTTTCTAGTGATTCTATATCCATTCTGTAATACGGTGACCAGAACTGAACTGCTTAATCCAAGTGAGGTCTCACAAGCTCAAGATATAGTTTTAGGATAACCTCGCTGGTCTTATAACTAAGTCTCCTTTGTATGAACCCAAGTACTTGTTCGCCTTGTTTCGAGTAAATACACATTGTTGACTTGGTTTAAGGTTCCTACTTATCATTACTCCTAAATCTTTCTCACAGTCGGATTTCTCCATATCAACGTTGTTCAATTGATATCTGGTTTCTCTGTTTACATCTCGTAGAAAAAGTACTATAAATTTGTTCACATTAAATTTCATCTGCCATTTTTCAGACCATTCGAATATTTTTTTTTAGATCTTCCTGTAGTTTTGCGGAGTCCTTGACAGATTTAATTACACGTCCTATTTTAGTGTCATCAGCAAATTTACTTATGTTGCTGTCTACGCAGATATCTATGTCGTTTATGTACACAATAAATAATAATGGTCCAAGTACTGAGCCTTGGGGTACTCCACTAGTGACGTTACCCCAATTGGATTTAGTGCCATTAATGCTTACTAGCTGTTTCCTGTCCTGTAACCACGCCCTAATCAATTTGAGAATATCTCTTCCAATTTATGAGCCTCCACTGATTCGAAAACAATTTTAAAGAATGTTAATAGATTTGTCAGATATGAACGTCCACTTGTGAAGTCATGCTGGGAATCATTGATCAATTTCTGCTTCTCGAAGTGATTTCAAATACAGTTTGAAATTATTTCTTCCAGTTTAATCTGTCTACAATTTATGTTAAACTGATTGGACGGTATCACATTCACTATCCTCCAGGATTCTGGTACTACACCTGTTTTTAAGGACATGTTAAACAACTTTGCTAAGGGCATACTAAGCTCTTCCTTACATTCCTTTAATACTCTGGCAAATATCTCATCGGGACCTGGTGACTTATTAAGCTTTAGTTTGTCTATTTGCTTACTAACGTCGTTACTAGTCACTACTATCTCGTTCAATCTATTTTCTTCACTATCTTTGTATATAGTCGGTGCCTCAGGTGTCATGTTTAAATTTTCGGATGTAAAAACTGATGTAAATTACTCCAGTACATTCGGTTCCCTAGCACACACCTCTCTCCAACACACATGGTACTCCAACACCTATGTTACTCCAACACACATGGTACTCCAACACCTATGTTACTCCAACACACATGGTACTCCAACACCTATGTTACTCCAACACACATGGTATTCCAACACCTATGTTACTCCAACACACATGGTATTCCAACACCTATGGTACTCCAACACCTATGTTACTCCAACACACATGGTATTCCAACACCTATGTTACTCCAACACACATGGTATTCCAACACCTATGTTACTCCAACACACATGGTATTCCAACACCTATGGTACTCCAACACCTATGTTACTCCAACACCTATGTTACTCCAACACACATGGTATGCCAACACCTATGTTACTCCACCACACATGGTATTCCAACACCTATGTTACTCCAACACACATGGTATTCCAACACCTATGTTACTCCAACACACATGGTATTCCAACACCTATGTTACTCCAACACACATGGTATTCCAACACCTATGGTACTCCAACACCTATGGTACTCCAACACCTATGTTACTCCAACACACATAGTATTCCAACACCTATGTTACTCCAACACACATAGTATTCCAACACCTATGGTACTCCAACACTTAATAATATAATG
Source organism: Homarus americanus (assembly GCF_018991925.1). Lineage (NCBI taxonomy): Eukaryota > Metazoa > Arthropoda > Malacostraca > Decapoda > Nephropidae > Homarus > Homarus americanus. The sequence continues at coordinate 134,272 of NW_024713129.1, forward strand.
GTTGCCTGTAACGAGGATGGCCGGCCCAAGGGCCACCTTGGCCTGAATTTGTTTAAGGTTTAGAAGCTTCGTTTTTTTTTTTTTTTTTTTTACGGGCCTAGCCCACCAGGGCACAGGTCAATGACCCACATCAGGGCCCGAGTTAACGACAACTCGCCAACTGCACTGGCTAACCATTACCCCGGAATACGATCCGCAAATCGATAAAAATCCAGGTTCCCAATTACTGTTGGGTAGACAGAGGCAAATGACGTAAACAAACTTGCCTATACTCTCAACCTGCATGGGATCGAACCAGGGTCCGCTCGCTTGCGAGGCGAGCATGCTGACCATTACACCTATGGTATGTTAACACACAAGGTACTCAATACACTTGGTACTCCTCCGTCGTCCCTACCTGCCCCCTATAGTGGCCCCAGTGTCTCTCAGCCGGGTGGCTCCTTTATACTGTTGACACTGACCGACTGAGGCTGATAGGTCACTACTCCTGGGCCACTGGTGGCAGCCGTCCATCCAGGTACTGTGTTATACCAGTAGCCAGGAGTTGCCACCATCTTCATATTAAATATAATGAGAAGAGACGCATTTTAAGTGTAATCGATAATGATTATGATTATAAAGCAATGTATTATAAGAATGCAATCGACGATTAAAATTAGGATTACTTGTAAACGTGCAACTAATTGTAATCGATCAGGAATTCTTTTTGTCCACGGCAATACAAAATAATGCATAACAGAATATAAACAAGAATATAACAAGATTATAAAATGTTACCAACTTTTTCCTTATGTTATGTAAGTAGCCTCCCAAGTAATCCTTCTACCATGATAACTTAACAGTTAATCTTGTCTACATTAATCAGTGAATTAAACTTTACCCAAGTGATAACGTAACTAAAATACACCTGTGTCTGTCACAGGTGCGGCAGGTGGTCCAGTACGGCAGGTGTGGCAGGTAGTCCAGTACGGCAGGTAGTCCAGTACGGCAGGTGGTCCAGTACGGCAGGTGGTCCAGTACGGCAGGTGGTCCAGTACGGCAGGTGTGGCAGGTGGTCCAGTACGGCAGGTGTGGCAGGTGGTGCAGTACGGCAGGTGGTAGAGTGTGTTACTGGACACCATGAGAACACAGAGCACTGCCGCACTTCTACTGGCTGCTGTCACCATCATATACTCGTTCTTGTTTATATCTACTGGGTGAGTATTTTTTTGTATCCATAATTATAGTGACTAGATATTTGCTTTTTACTTCAAGGTGAAAAACTTTAAACTTATTAATCTTCAAATGTTGTGCCATAGTCTGGTACTGGTTTATTGAACATTAGTCTATCTTAATTACTTATTAAACTATATAACTATAATCAACCATAGTAATATTACAATTTTTACCGAAAGAACATGTTTTTGATTTAAAAATATAAGGAATAATGGTAATATTCAATTATATGTATACAGTAGAGAGAGAGAGATAACATTAAGGTACACAGTCAGTTACACTAGAAGTAGTAATAATTTAACACGCATTCATAAATCTTATGAGTATGTGAGAAATAACTTAATAATTTAGTGTTACAATATATTTCTTTTAACACTTCCAATCCTATTGTCCTTATACTCGTACAGGTCTGTCTCTCTCTCTGTCTCTCTCTCTCTCTCTCTCTCTCTCTCTCTCTCTCTCTCTCTCTCTCCCCCTCTCTCTCTGTATTGCCACACTAATGATGGTTCCACAGTAAGTCTCATACACCCTGGTTAGTCCTGCCATGAGAGAGGAAGCTAGGCGCTCACATGTGATGATCAAGGCGTGTTAGAGGGAGGGTATTGTAAGCCCGGTATGGGTTTCCATTTTAAATTAGTCCATCATAGCGCGGGAAGAGTCAGTCAAAAAACATGGTCAATATGGAGAAAAGCAAAACACACACACGAGCACAGAAAAAGGAGAGAAAGAAGAGTCCAGTCCAAGACCAAGGTTAAATGAGGGTTACTTACAGATCATTATACATGGTGAAGGTTTCTATCCAGTGTCATATATAAGTGGAGGAGGGGATTTGGCTATGGCCTCCCTCCTTATAAAAAAATAAATAAATAAGTGAAATGAAATCAAATAGTTACTGGTCTCAAATTGTTCACACTACAGTATGCACCGATACTTTTTGTTACGAGTGTACATAACAGCCATCCACCCACTCTACAATGAGACAGTTTTTCTTTTATAATTTTATTCAATTCTGTTTGAAAATTTTCTGATGTGATTATGTGGTTGGCTCAGTTGGATGAGGATTTGCTCCTTGAGTTGTATGAGTTCTAAAGGCATTGTTGATTACTTCTTTATGGTCCTCCGCTTCACTCAGCTGGTTCAGAGGAGGACCCACACAGATCTTGGCAGTGACCAGCATCTCGCTAATCTTGCCACTCCACCTGTTGTTGCTGAGTGTGGGGCCATCCAAGCTGATGGTGATGTGTCTCAGGCTCAACTCCCCAGTATGGAGGTCACAAACTAGCCAGACTAACCTCCTGCCCAGCTTGACCTCCACATAGTGCATTACTCCTCCCTCCCACCCAGTGTTTACATTAGTGGAGTCCCCTCCTGTTGCCTGGAGGGACTGGTCAGCTCCTCTCTCCCTCAGCCAGTCCACCGGATTGTCTGCAATCACACCTGCATGCGTTCTCTCCTCTGTCGTCTCCTCAGGAAGAAAATGCCACAGATATCTCCCTCCTGGCTCACGGCATACAGAGTAATGCTCCTCCTTGATCATACCAGGGAACAGTCTGTTACTGCTCTCTGTCTCCATCATTACTTTAGTGTCATCACGTCTGCCATCAAACAAGATGCAGCTGATCCTAGTCTCCCTTACCTCCCTCTCAAACTCCAGGTCCAGTTCAGTCATCACTATTGACTGTGTCCTCAACTTGCTGTAATCTATCTGCAGGTGACTGTCATCCTCTGTGATGAAGCCAGCATCAATCCAGGCAGCTGTAGCAATCTCTGCTGCCTCTCCCAGGCCAGTGTGGTGCCTTTTGATGGCCAGATGTTCTCTGTGTTGTATTTCATCTTCTTATGTGCAGGACCAGGTCCAGGTTCTGGGACAGTGAACTCCTCGCCATCATTCCTCCCACCCTCCATTATGTCTCCAGCTTCCTCCAGCAGAGAAGCCCTCCTTGCCTCCTCCTCCCTCCTCACAGACTCCTCCAGCTTTCTCTTCCTTCCCTCCTCTGCCTCCCTCCTCTCCATCTGCCTGTGTGGCCGCCACCTGCCTCCTATGCCCAGGAATGTCTACAGGTCCTATCTGATGTGGTCCCACACTTCCTACCTTCTCCCTTTGTCCCTTTATGTATGGGATCTTCATCTCCCTGCTGCACCTACAGTCTATGTGAGCCTCTCTGGCACAATCTGGGCTGCAGCCCACCTCGGCACAGCTCCTGATCTGGTACTTGCAAGAGAGAATGTTAAACAATCGGTCTAAGCCCTGAATGAAAGTCTGCTTCACCTCCAGCTTCCCCAAAGACACCTCCACAGCCTTGGCCCACAAATTATCCATTCTCCTCTTGATACTCCTCTCACTACAATCACAGGTACAGTGAACTGTGCATTGGTCTTCTGCCACTGTGCTAGCATATCAGTATAGATGTCATTCACTAAGGACTTGACTTTGTAGTTTCTTCTGTCTGCATCACTGTCCTTCCTCTTCAGCAAGCCCAGCCTCAGCAGGTCCCTCACAGTGGGCAGCACTGACACCAGCAGCTGCCTACCTGGTCCTACCAGGCTACTGAGGTGGCAGCTGGAGTTACTCCTTGTACTGGGAGACGACATAGTCACACCTGAAACAAATATTAACACTATCAGAAGACATGCATGAGCACTCTTCAGAGGTAAAAATATGAGTAACAGATCAATACACACCATACGTTAACATACATACTGTATCGATAAAACAATCACACTACGTGCAAACGATGGACTGTGTATTGTGAAAACTTGCACAATATGCACACATACAATTATGCAAGATTAGAGCGATCTCTGTTGCTTGACAAACGTACAAATGCTGCAGAAATGATCTATCTACCTGAACACACACTACAGTGCATCAATGCGAAACTTCGAAGCCAAATAGATGTAGCTAAATGATTTCCAATTTTGACATTAAATATATTTCTGAGCTTCTTACGCATAAATCTACAGAATTATTATCTGCCGTTTTCATAAACAAATAATTCATGAAAATTGACACACCTTATACGATCACTGTCCTAAAAGTACCGTCCAATTAGTTTAACATCAATTGTAGGCAAATTACTGGAAGTAATGATTTCAAACTCTATTCGAAATCACCTCAAGAAACACAAATTGATCAATGATTCCCAGCATGGGTTCACAAATGGGTGTTCAATCTGACAAATCTTTTATCCTTCTTTTCAATTGTTCTTGAATCAGCTGATGACGGACACGAGTATACCTCGACTTTAGAGAAGCCTTCGACAGGGTCCCCCACGGAAGACTATTACATAAAGTGGAGGCTCATGGCATTGAAGGAGATATTCTAAAATTAATTAGGGTGTGGTTACAGGACAGGAAACAGAGAGTGAACATTAATGGCACTATTTCTGATTGGGGTAACATCACTAGAGGAGTACGGCAAGGCTCAGTATCCGGACCATTACTATTTATTGTATACATTAAACGACATATGTATAGACGTAGACAGCGACATAAGTAAATTTGCTGATGACACTAAAATAGGACGTGTAATTAAATCTGATAAGGATTCCATTTTTTTTTTAGGAAGATCCAAATAAGTTTTTCGCATGGCCTGAATAATGGCAGATGAAATGAAATGTGGACAAATGTAAAATACTTAGTCCAGGAGATGTAAACAGAGAAACCAGATATCAGATGAACAACACTGATGAAATTTCCTCTATGTGTGTTTCTCTAACTTCAGTTCCATTATCCTCTAACTCACACAATGATAAAGCGAACTCATCTAGTACCTCTGTGTTTATAAGATGACGCAAAACAACATTTTTCACTACAGACTTTCTCTAGTGATGGCTCATATTTAATTTGGGCCCTATACTCGGGAGCCAACTTAATCTAATCCACTTTCCTAATATTAGAGGTTTGTAAAGTTATTACTGATGGCTCCTTCAGAAATTCTTATACACTGAAAGGTTTCATTTTGACCTGTCTTCACGCAACTCAAAGTAATAACAGAATTTGCCACTAGTCAAAAAAGAGGTGAAGCTTGATCGATAAAGAATAAAGAAACAAACCCCCTGCCACTAGAGGTCACAACAACACGCAGGGTTAACACTATAATGACTCTTATATTATATCCGCCAGGTTCTTAATAAACCTCAGATTAACTCAAAATATATGTATCATGTTGAGGAGGAATCATACACTGCATAAATTCTTAATATCATAAAATTAAAGAATGTATTTACAAGGGACAGGTATTCTTTGCTGAATCACCCTGTTTATTCTGAGTCCAGACCGAGTGTACCAAACTTGGACCACATCCTCACACCAGCCAGATTTAGTTTGATACATTTGAAAAAAACTTTTGGTTTTGACTTCGCCTCCCTTGCTACCTTCAGTTCATTATTCCTCTTTGCTTCTCTTATCTCGGTCAATACCTTCTAATAATCTCAGAGGTAAACTTCTCCACGATTTATTCTTCTACCTATAGCCTTCCTTTGTCCAATAAATATTCTTTAAATAATTATATATAAATTTCTGGTCTTTGTTATTTGATCTGCGTCTTCTGTATGGTATGCTCTACCTTTATGCATTGAGTAACTTTATGCATTATATAAATTGTTATGGAACTCGTCAGCCTGAGATCTCATGGTCAGGTCATCAGGTAATATTAGTTCACTTTATTTACCACCTCACGTGAGGTCATGTAATTCACCCCTAAGCGCAATACCCCTTCTCTCAGCTGCCTGTTCAACCTATCAGAGTTTGCCTTCCTGAAATCAAGGACCTTAATGGAATTTTCCTTGCAACTGACATTAAGTTCTACTTTGAATCTTACTTTTTTGTGATTACTGTTAGCTAGTTCGTTCTCCACCTTGGCATTACTCTCTCTGCTTGACAAAACTAAAACTAGTATATTATTACCCCCTCTGATTCTGAGCTACCCATAATGCTGGTCCAATCTATTTGACTAAAATTAAAGTCACCTGCTATGTCTGGATACCCTGCATATATCATCTCAAATAAGTTGCTCATTAACCCTATAGAGATTAAGAGGTCTATATATTACTCCTATGATTAATTTGGTGCCACTATAGTATGCAGTCTACTGAGCTGGATGCAGTCTACCGTGCAGGTGCTACTATAGTATGCGGTTTACCGAGCTGGAGTTGTTTACCGGGGTATTAAAATTGTAGCATCCATTATCCTAACCTAACCTAACCTAAGTTTAACTTTGGTCAAGTTAGGTTAGGTTAGATTAGGTTAAGCTCTATTAGATTAAGTTAGGTTAGGTTAGGTTAATAGATGCTGCAGTGTAAATATCCCGGTAGACCAACTCTGGGTTGGTAGTGGACCTTGATGCAACTTGGACCTTTAGATGATCCACATTTTGGCAATTGCAACGTCTCTGACAACAGTGCGTCCGAGTAACTGTACTGCGCCTGACTGATTTCACACTTGCTTGGTTTTACTCATATTTTTCTGGTTAAACCTCCGGAACACCTCCTCTTGGTGTTCTAGGTGTTCTTCAAATGTGGCCGAATGGATTACTACATAGTCCACAAATGCTTCCATTCCCTTGATGTCGTGTAGGACTTGCCTCATGAAAAGGTTGAATATGGCGACGAAGAAGGACCCTGTACTGATAAAGCCCCCCTGGCGTACCAAGGGCTGTAATCTGGCGACTCTTGGCGTCCAATGGTACATGAAAAACCCCTTGGTCAGACCAAGTTTCATAAAAATCGTGAAAGCAGCTAATCTTCAGAAAATGATTTGCTGTTCTCACATGGGTTCTGCATCCACCTTGGTGATGGCGTTGACCATCCTATGATCACCATAGATCCCGACACTCCCGTCCTTTTTTGCGGACGACTACCAAAGGGCTACAGTATGGAGACGATGATTTCTCGATGATCCCTACTGCTTCCATCCCCTCAATTTTTTTGTTTCACGGAGTTCAGTAATCACATAGATGTGGGGTAGGGTTTTACCCGAACAGGTGTAGGACTAGCCAGTTCAATAGTGTGGTAGTAAGGAGTTGACGGCCCCTCGCTCCTACGTAGACATATTTCTGTTCACTTGGACGACCGTAAAGGCCTTACTCTGGCCGATAGTGCAGTAATAAGTTTGTCCTCTACGTCACTGACGGGAATCACTGTGGCAGCGCAAATTACTCCTGGATCACCTTGGGGAGGGTCAACCCTGACCTTCTTGGTGCAGGCTGTTCCCCCTATTAGTGACGAGAAGTACTCCTTCAACATGTTGATATGGAATTGGACTATGTTTTTCAGGTCCGAGACATATTGTGCAATGTCGAATGGACTTTTCCACTGAGCCAATAGCGTGTTGCGCATGGTAGGCAACATAACCTGGCATTGGTCACCCAACTGGAAACAACGAGTCTTGGCCTTCTTATCATAAAAGGCCTTCTAGACTTCTTGAGCCTTGATCAGCTCTTGCTTTGCCAGTTCACAGGTTTATTGGAGACAATCATCCAGGTCGATGACCCGTATGTGTAGGTGGTCTTGGCTTCCGGATCGGGTTCCTCGTCATCCCATAGTTGCCAAAGAACCAGTAGGGGCACCCAGACAGATCTACCAAACATAAACTTGAAGGGAAGCAACTTTAGTGAGCTCTATGGCACCTCCTGGTACACGAACAGCAATGTAGCACGGCCACTCCTTAGGTTGTTCGGCTGACATCCTCCTGAGTATCTTCTTCAACGTCCCATTAAACCTCTCATAGAGTCCGTTGCACATCACCGATAACAACCACGTCAACTCCTCCACCATGGCTAAAGTAAACTGGGTCCCCTTGTCACTGAGGACTTGTTTGGGAATACCGACCCGACAGAAGATTTCCTACATACTTCAGCAACGGTCGTGGCTTCAATGTTTCTCAAATGCACGGTCTCGGGCCACCTCATGCTTAAGTCCACCAAGGTGAGGATGTACTTTGCCCCATCGGTCGCCCTTGGGTTTATTGGCCCAACAATGTCCACTCCCACCCCCTGAAAGGGCCCGAAATCACTAGAAAGGGTCGTAGCAGTGCAGGTGGAGCTCTTCCTCGATCACTGGTATTCTGGCAAACACCACAAGAGCGAACGAGTTTGGCGACGTCGTGACTTATCCCAGAAGAGCGCAGCACTGATGCAGTCAGAAGTCTTCTTTCTGCCCATATGACTGCCAAGAGCAGTGCAATGGCCTAATTTGAACACAACCAGGCAGTACTTGGAAGGAAGTACCAACTGCAGTCATGTTTCACCCAGAAATATCATAACCTATTGGTAGAGGCGGTTACGCTTCTTATTGAATCTACGTTACCCAAATATGTCCTTGATGGTCCCATTCATCATTTTTTTCACGTGCCGTAGAGAGCGTGCTGTCATGTCCTTGCTCCTGGATGACATCCTGATTATTGAACAGGTCAGATGATGTAGCAATAGCCAATGGGATGACTTTAGGCTTTGGTTGAGCCATACAACGATTGACTGCAGCAGTATCCGTTTGGATCGCAACATCCACTATTCAGCAGTTCCTTGCACCCTTGATGTTTCCGATGATGAGATCGCAGAGTGGTTCCATCAAGACTACGGCAGTGACCCAACCTGAGAATAAAGGTGTGTCCACCTCAACCTTGGCCACTGTAAACGTTGCAACATACAGTAACTATTGGCCAACTTAACATGTACTCGTGCCTCGGTGTACTGATGTAGCTCCACCAATTCTCTTCTGACAGTACACCCTGATGCTCCATTGTCTCGCTTGGCTGTCACTGGAACGACTCAGACGGACCCCAGTTTGATGAGAAAAGTGCGAAGGCCTTTCGAGGTGGAGGCGGCAAGGAGTCAGCAGGTTGGCTTGGATTGAGGTGAACCTTTGCTTTAGGTTGTGTAACGATCGACCCTGCTGTGAGATCAGTCCACTTACCTTCCGCGAGGTGAGCAACGGTGGCGTCCTTCTGCTGGTCTCTTCACGGATTGTTATTGTAGGGAGACTGGCCATTGTGATTCCTCGGGTGACCCTGGCCCATATACTGAGTGCCAGTGGTATCCTGCTGTCGGTGGCCGAGGGGGTAACGCCCATCGTCCCGATATCTTAAGTGACCTTGGTCTGTAAACTGAGCCACGTCGGCCTCCTGCTGACGTCCCATCGTAGATTGTTAGTTGGGTGCCAACCGCCCCGATATCTCTGGTGGCCTTGGTACTGCATCTGCTGCTGCCTTTGTTGTTGTCTTTTGTGGGGGTAGCTGCTGGGCATTTCCTTGTTGCTTCTGTGGCCACAGTGGTTGCTAACCTTGCTGGACACCTGTGCGGCCACCGCCTCCATGTGTGGTACCTGAAATTACTAAAATGATTTACCTCTTCCCTGATTTAGGCGACAAGCTTGGGGGGGGAAGGGAGGGCAACTTTTACAACCGCTTATGCACCATTAGGTCCAGAAACCCTTCCTCAGTTCGGGGGATCTCATATTTTCTCACTCACTTGCGCAGATAGTCCTTTAGACGCTTATGTAACAGTGCAACCGTCTCATTATCTTGCAACATTGCTCTGCTGAACTGATGCCTGGCCTCCTCAGTAATCAACCCATACGCCTCCAGAAGTGCAAACTTCATGGCCTGGAAGTTTCTCTCGGGACTCTCTCTAAACATTGAAGAACCTCTAAGGTGTAATCGAGGTCGTAGGCGTCTGCTAGCTCCTCAAATTGTGAAAAGTACAGTTGTGGTCAAAATTAATCACCCATCCCTCCTACTACCATACCTGCGTGCTCAAGGCCTTTCTACACGACGGGTCCCAAGAGGGTGGGTGGAAGGTATTGATGGGAGAGAGCTGGGTGGCGGACCCGGGTAAGGTAGGAAGGCGCAAGTCAAGGGCCACATACATTGTAAGAGTGTACAGTGTGTGGTGTTAAGGTTGGTGGATGTTGACGGCCTTAATGACCCTGGCAGTTGATAGGACCAACCAACCAACCAACCAAGCCATATGGACTTAGAGTTCCTTTAGTTACCTATGCCTTTACTTGAGATTCTGGGGAGGGAAAGCCCCTGATAGGCCAACATAAGAGAGGAGGGAGCGTGGCTTTGCGTTCGGTCTTGCTCACCCACAGAAACACTAAATTAGGCTGTTATTTGATTACCCTCACCTCCCACTACTGCCGTTGTTGAAAAAAAAAACACCATTAATTGAAGAAAAAACAACAACAACACACAATAATAATGAGTCGTTGGACAGACTGGGACCTGTCCACCTTGGGCCACCGGTCCCAAGAAGACTCCAGGAGGTTATAGAAAAGGGCGGCCACTGGATGAGCTGTGTTGGTAAATGTTAAAAATAAATGTGATTTCCACCATCATATTTAATATTTCTCCTCATATCACCGTTATTATGAATATCTAATTACTGTTCAGACTCTAAACCACAACTTGAAAAAATAAGGAATAAGGAAACTGATGACATATAATAATCATATATTCCTCTTTCAAACATGTAGACCCAAGATAATATAGTGGAGAAACGTTCAGTCCTTCTTCCTTCCTTCTTTCACGAATTTTCCTGCTTTCTTCATCCCCTCCCCTCACCCCTCCCCTCCCCTGCCCTCCCCGCCCTCTCTAATAAATGATCTACCTCTCATACCACCCTTCCCCTCCCCCGCCCTCCCCGCCCTCTCTAATAAATGATCTACCTCTATACCTCTCTTCCTCCCCTGCTGCCCTCCTACCATACCCTTCCCTCCCCCCTGCCCTCCCTGCGATCTACCTCTCATAGCCCATGATCTACCTCTCTGCCCTCCCGCCCTCTAATAAATGATCTACCTCTCATACCACCCTTCCCTCCCCCCTGCCCTCCCCCCCTCTAATAAATGATCTACCTCTCCACCCCCTCCCGCTCCCTAATAAATGATCTACCTCTCTACCATTCCCCTTCTCTCCCCGCCCTCTCTACTCTAAATAAAATGATCTACCTCTCATACCACCCTTCCTCCCCGCCCTCCCCCGCCCTCCCCGCCCTCTCTAATAAATGATCTACTCATACCACCCTTCCCTCCCCTGCCCTCCCCCTCTAATAAATGATCTACCTTCATACCACCCTTCCACTACCTCTCTACCACCCTTCCCCTCCCCGCCCTCCCCGCCCTCTCTAATAAATGATCTACTACCTCTCATACCACCCTTCCCCTCCCCCGCCCTCCCCGCCCTCTCTAATAAATGATCTACCTCTCATACCACCCTTCCACACCCCTCACTCCCAACAAATGACTCACACCCAAGTCGACCATTCCCATCTCCACCCCACGTGACTTACCTGGCAGGGTTGGTGATGGAGTGGATGAATACTTTTGACCGCGACTGTACATATCGGTGGGTACGCCCTTCTTGAGGATGGGTATCTAAGGGAACTTCACTTGAGTGACGTATGAAGTAGGATTTGCCGGATTAGCGGAATTTTGTCTTGCTGCCGCCAAGGTCAGTTCGTGCTCCCGTTTGTTATGTCTCTCTTCTTGTTTCTTTTCTTCCTTCTGCAAGTCAAACTGGGCCATGCATTCTTCGTGCTCACACTGCTTTGCTTCATGTTCTAGAGCATTCTGGATGTATGCAGTCGCCTCGGTCCCTCCAGCCCAAGGTCTTGTGCCTGCTCAAAGGTCGTGTACCTGTGCAAAATACACCCAGTAGAACTTCCTTCGCTTCCCTTCTGTTTCTTTATTCTTCATCTTAGACCTGTAATCTCTTCGGGCCTCTCAATTAGGTACAGTCTCACCCAAGAGTTGGTTAACCCTCCCAACCAGCTATTGCTGTACTGCCTGCTTCAGATGTTTGAAACTGTCTCAGTACCAACCAGAACATGAAACCAAATCTAAAGGTTCGAAGTAACAGACTCAAGTTCATACATCTGAAGCAGACAGAGCAGCAATGGCTGGCTGGGAGAGTTAACCAACTTTAGGGTGAGACTGTACTAGACCGAGGTTGTTGGGAAAAGAAGGTGTCTTTAAATGCGGAAACATATCATGTTTATTGACACCCTGTATATGCAATAATCCCTACCAGCAATATATTAATGGTCAACACACAGTAAGAGCTCTGGTTTGCTATTAAGATCATCTACATTTAACAATGTAGCCTCTTAGTGTCTTCACTTTTTATTATAATTAATTACAGCTACACCACAAGGTGCGATATGAATAATTATTATGGAATTTCACAATATTTTAATTGGTGTCTTTGTTAGTGTTGCCTAACCTTTTGTGCCCCCCCCTACACTCTAGTTATCCCAAGCCATGCGCCTCTATCCCCCCCCTACACTCTAGTTATCCCAAGCCATGCGCCTCTATCCCCCCCCTACACTCTAGTTATCCCAAGCCATGCGCCTCTATCCCCCCTACACTCTAGTTATCCCAAGCCATGCGCCTATCCCCCCCACACTCCTATCCCAAGCCATGTCCAGCCGCCCTCTATCCCCCCACACTCTAGTTATCCCAAGCCATGCGCCTCTATCACCCCCTACACTCTAGTTATCCCAAGCCATGCGCCTATCACCCCCCCACACTCTAGTTATCCCAAGCCATGCGCCTCATCACCCCCTACACTCTAGTTATAGCCATGCGCCTCTATCCCCCCACACTCTAGTTATCCCATGCGCCTCTATCCCCCCCCACACTCTAGTTATCCCAAGCCATGCGCCTCTATCACCCCCCCTACCTCTAGTTATCCCCAAGCCATGCGCCCTGTCCCCCCCCACACTCTAGTTATCCCAAGCCATGCGCCTCTATCCCCCCACACTCTAGTTATCCCAAGCCATGCGCCTCTATCACCCCCCCACACCTAGTTATCCCAAGCCATGCTGCTCATCCCCCCACACTCTAGTTATCCCAAGCCATGCGCCTCTATCCCCCACACTCTAGTTATCCCATGCGCCTCTATCCCCTACACTCTAGTTATCCCAAGCCATGCGCCCCATCCCCACACTCTAGTTATCCCAAACCATGCGCCTCTGTCCCCCCCTCCTAGTTATCCCAAGCCATGCGCCCTATCCCCCCACACTCTAGTTATCCCAAGCCATGCGCCTCCTATCACCCCCCCACACTCTAGTTATCCCAAGCCATGCGCCTCCTCCATCCCCCCTACACTCTAGTTATCCCAAGCCATGCGCCCTCTATCCCCCCCACACTCTAGTTATCCCAAGCCATGCGCCTCTATCCCCCCTACACTCTAGTTATCCCAAGCCATGCCTCTATCCCCCCCCCTACACACTCTAGTTATGCCATGCCTCTATCCCCCACACTCTAGTTATCCCAAGCCATGCGCCTCTATCCCCCCACACTCTAGTTATCCCAAGCCATGCGCCTCTATCCCCCTACACTCTAGTTATCCTGTGCCCCTCTATCCCCCTACACTCTAGTTATCCCCAAGCCATGCGCCTCTATCCCCCCCACTCCTAGTGTTATCCCAAGCCATGCGCCTCTATCTGGTAGCGAAAAAGAAAAGTAGATTTTAGTTTAAACAGCATGTGGTAACTTACTTTTTATTGTCCCCCCCTCAAAAAAAAATCGTACATTGTCATACAGAAAATAATACAATATGTTGTAACTTCACACAAAACATATTTTATACCACATAATTCGTTGTATTCCATTTTGGATGAAGTAAATATATCCCAGTTAATTAACAGTAACAACAAGCACATCAGTGAGACACCATCAAACACAATAATATGTATATATATGTATTCTTTTCAGAGGAGGCAGGATCACTGGTCTGTGTAATATTAAGTTTACTCTCCACTTCAATAACTTTTTATAACCTTGTAGGTAGTGAGTCAACGAGATAACTGCATATGTTCCAAATTTTTCGAAATCTAAACCATTCTCACACCTCTCTGGCCTTCTTCACCGCCTCTTTTGTTTTCTGCTCCACCTCCATCTCCTGAACAGTATGTTTCGGAGATTCTCAATAGGACTGCAGTCGCATCCTTTTGACGGCCAGTCTATTAAAATATGTCGTGGGTGGCATCAAACCATTTTCTAGCTGCCCTGCTGGTGTGTACTGGGGACTCGTCGTGCACAAAGTAGATAGACTGAAGCCCCAGGATGGCATACGCGCTCACTGAAGGGAGCAGGAAGGTCTCTAGTATTGGTCACCATCCAGGTTCCCCTCAATGGTCACCAATTCTCCCGGACCTCCCCACCACATCCATCCATGGGGGGGAACTGTCACCCTACTGCTTCTTGTTCTTTCTCGGGTGTTGTAAGGTGTAAACCTTGTGTTTTTCTTCCGCCACCATTGGCGGCGTAGGGCAGATAACACCTCCGTAATTCACCCCACGCTCCACATTAACCACAGTAAACCTGAGGCCTAATTGTCAATGGACCTATGTGCTTCTGTCAATGTTTCTTTATGTGCGGGAATGCAGCATCTTAAACCAGCCTCCCTCAGCCGCTGTCTGCTGGCTGTCGTTTGACAAGGTGATTCTGTGTCTCTTGTCAAGGTGACGGCTGTCGTCAGTCGACGTGTCTCTGCTTCCGTCAGTCGACGTGTCTCTGCTTCCGTCAGTCGACGTGTCTCTGCTTCCGTCAGTCGACGTGTCTCTGCTTCCGTCAGTCGACGTGTCTCTGCTGCCGTCAGTCGACGTGTCTCTGCTTCCGTCAGTCGACGTGTCTCTGCTGCCGTCAGTCGACGTGTCTCTGCTGCCGTCAGTCGACGTGTCTCTGCTGCCGTCAGTCGACGTGTCTCTGCTGCCGTCAGTCGACGTGTCTCTGCTGCCGTCAGTCGACGTGTCTCTGCTGCCGTCAGTCGACGTGTCTCTGCTGCCGTAAGTCGACGTGTCTCTGCTGCCGTCAGTCGACGTGTCTCTGCTGTCGACGTGTCTCTGCTGCCGTCAGTCGACGTGTCTCTGCTGCCGTCAGTCGACGTGTCTCTGCTGCCGTCAGTCGACGTGTCTCTGCTGCCGTCAGTCGACGTGTCTCTGCTGCCGTCAGTAGTCTTTCATCCTGTTCAGGCGTCCTTGGTGACTCCACGTGACCTCGTGCCATGACATCCATTCTTGAAAGTTAAACTAAATGGTTGTATGTTGGCTAATATTAACCTCTCCCCCCTGTCTGGTCGGTCCAACGTTTACGTTCTGGAGGATTTGTTTCGAGATAGTATTGGGAGAAGACATAATTTATATTGTTTCCCTCAAATATAGTGGTAGTTCTGTTATTAATAATGTGCCTCTCATCCCATCCCGATTCATCGCTTGATTTCTATATGATCCAGAGTTGCCTTGATAATTTGTCCTAAATATATTGTTGTGGCGAAGAGCCTTGAGTATCTCCAGTATCAGTGCAGTGTGTGACCTCCTTAGGATTTAAACAGCAATCAAACCACTGTAACGATATACAGTACTAACTGATATACTCGTACTTATAAACACGTGTTTAACATGGGGACAGGTAGGAAGGCAGACTGGCAGGTATGTAAGGCTTCCTGGGCACAAAAATAAAATGAGCGGAGAAACAGCTTCTGAAGTTTGACACTGGGGATGACAATGGTCACATCAAGCACGAAAATCTTGAAAAGTTATTAGAATTATTCAATAAGATAATTATGGACAGCTGGAATATTTCATAATTCATGGTGTTTCTCTCTTGTCATATGTGTTGCATAATGGATCCTGTCATAGAAAGAATTATTAAAAGTTGGTAAATGTAATTTTCAAATTCGACCAATTTACTAAATTACTACAACAACAGGAGCTTACTGAACCATTAAGTAAACCTTGAACAGGATACAGATTAAAGAGGGTTTGATTGATTTAAAGTCTTTTAATGACAAGTTTTATTTGACACAAGAGAAGTCAAATGACTTAACGTGTTGAACTGATCAGGGCTTAATGCTACCAAGCAGCAAGGCATTTGCTTTATTTCTTATATTGATCAAGAATTACCGATCATTAGTTCCCATTTCAGTCTCGAGACTTTGAATGGACATTGTTCGTAGATGACTGATCTCTCTTGTATAGGTATTCTTTTTTCAAGGTCTGCCCGTCGAGTAGGTACAGTAGGTACAGTAGGTACAGTAGGTACAGTAGGTACAGTAGGTGCAGTAGGTACAGTAGGTACAGTAGGTACAGTACAAGTCGGCCTTATGGCTGATATTTCTTCCACCAAAGCTAAAGATTTTTGTGTTGTCAAGAATATGTTATAGATATTGAAAACCACTAAATATTTAGATGGCAAGTTTATTCACATGAAAAATTCCATAGTAAATTTTATGTTGAAACTTTGATAAAATATTAATATGGAAAATTCGTGCTAACAGCTAATTCAGTACCGAATTATTCAAATCTGATGCTCCATAGTACCGTACCTACACATGTGCGTTTGACTTAGTTAGACGTACTGTAGATGCTAATATACCCCACCACAAACCTATAGTAAGCACATTTATTGGTTTCATCGGGGACAAGACGGCCCAATACGGTGGTGGAGCTCCCTGGTAGGCTTCCTATTATACTGTACATTACATGAGGTTCGTAGTCTATGTCTTAACCCACACTGCCAGTCTATGAGGTTACGTGAACAAGATACTGAACGATGTACTTCCTCTTCCATCCCACACTGAGAGTCCTTTAACGTCCGTGTTCTCAGCATCATGTCACCCACGGAAAAGTTGACCCTGAATTCGAAATCTATCAGAGATTTTTATAAGTCTTGACTGGATACACAGACGGCTCGAGGATTTGTGTCCGGCTCAAACGAAATCCCGGTGACAAATTCTTCAGATTCACTTTCATATCTTAAAGCAGTTACCAATGCAGAGGCTGGAATTATTGATATGAAGCTCACTTCATTAATAGTTAACATACTATTGTCTTGATGTTGGTGGCGTTGTCACCGTAACATCCGAGGCAATGAAAAGACAGACCATCATGTTAAGTCGACCACAGGCCTTAGTGTGACTGTAGATAACACGGGAGTAACGGCCTTGTAACTCTTTGGAGAAGACGTTACTCCGGCAAGGGTGGCAAAAAGGCCTGGGCCAACTATCTGACAACACTCAAAATTAAAACAGAGGTAAATAACTAAATGCACCTTCTTCAATCTCACGTTAGACCTGCCACACGTGCCAGCAGCCGCCCACCATTTACCATCTCTTCATAAAGTCAAGGAAATACGAAAGTTAAGGCAGCAAACTCCAAGCAAAAGGTTGGGCTATAAGCGTGTTAGTAAGATTATAGCCATCACACCAACCGTTACTGGTAGAGAGATTATGTCCCGCGGGGGATGATATCAACGGAGCCTCACCTCTATAACACGGTGTTCAATAATACCTAATAACGCACTCATGATACAAACAAATTATCATACACCGCGGAACAACGCACTCATGATACAAACAAATTATCATACACCGTGGAACAACGCACTCATGATACAAACAAATTATCATACACCGCGGAACAACGTACTCATGATACAAACAAATTATCATACACAGCGGAACAACGCACTCATGATACAAACAAATTATCATACACCGCGGAACAACGCACTCATGATACAAACAAATTATCATACACCGCGGAACAACTGAGCCAAGGTCTTAAGATTACAATCCTCAGAGACTATGCAGGAAGTATTGACATCCGCGACATATTTCTGGTCATCAGTCGCCACCAGCTACATGTTAGCCTCTTGTCCTACTACTGTACACACTACCTGAAACCATTGAATTAGAAAACAACAAGGGATATATATTATACTGCGTCGGGAACTGTCACTAAAGTATTCCTTCAATTTCACTCAGAGATCTGGAATGATTTTAGTGTTCCAGCCAAACTCTGTTAGTGTATTTGTTAACTGAGTTGAATAATATAATGTTTGCGGAATTTGTTAAGGCTAAAATATTAATGGTTGAGAATGGAGCTTTTATTCACAGGTCTCTCTCTCTCTATCTCTCTCTCTCGCTTTCACTGTCTGTCTGTCTGTCTCTTTCTCAATCACTGTCTGTCTTCCTCTCTCACTTTCTCTCTTCTCTGTTCTCTGTCTCTCTCTCTCAGTAGCTCTCTCTCTCTCTCTTTTTTTTGGCGCGCTAAGCAATACAATTAATTATCACCACATGTTTTTCAGTTTGTTATCAGCTCTGGCCAGATTCCACCCAACTACAGGTCAGTTGTTGTGTTTCAATACATTTTTTCGATGATTTAGTTACGTGGTCAATATTGGTCCCTTAATTATCGCTGTTCTAATTACCATGAAATTCATCTTAAAAAATAATTTGCTTCTCTTGTAATATTTTTTTTTATTTGTATTATGATCTATGAGCTAATACTAACTCTCTTATTGTTCTTGTACTTTATGGTTATTATTATTATTATCGTTATTATTATAATTATTATTATTATTATTATTACATTATTATTATTATCATCATCATCATCACCATCATCATATTATTATTATTATTATTATTTATATTATTATTATTATTATTATTATTATTATTATTATTATTATTATCGATTACAGTGTTACTACTTCAAGTTACCTCTTAACAATACGAA
Source organism: Homarus americanus (assembly GCF_018991925.1). Lineage (NCBI taxonomy): Eukaryota > Metazoa > Arthropoda > Malacostraca > Decapoda > Nephropidae > Homarus > Homarus americanus. The sequence continues at coordinate 153,008 of NW_024713129.1, forward strand.
AAAACAGAAAGTTCTTGGAGCAAATAAGATCATTAATGGTATTCATTTTTTGTAGATGATTAACCTGTCAGGGTTATCTGTCCTCATGAACAACTAAGCGTTAATTACGTAAGGCTGCGTAAGGTGTCACCCTTCTCTCTTGTTTTTCAAAGTTACTCGTACAGTCATTAACGTGAGAGCGTTTAAAGTTTGATTATCCAGATTGAGCAGATTTTTATCACTGTGAAGGCCTAGAGGATTATGATTAGATTCAGATGAAGATAATCTGTCAGACTTATCACTGGGGTTGAGGATGGTGGAGGGAACTTAATGGAGAATTACAGTGAAAATAGTGAAGGCAAGAGAAGGAACATCACACATGTACAGGAAGTAACTTTGGATTATCTTTTGTGCAATAGTCTTAAGTAGTACAGCGAGGGGCATTATTCCCTATAAAAACAGATATAACAATTGGTTAGAAGTTAGTAAAGTTACGTAGAAGCCGGAGTAAGATCTTTGGCGCAGGTTATTATCACCAGAAAGCTGTATGGGGGGTTAAAAGTATATTGAAGAGTTTGTTATTGTGTCGTAAGAAAACAGTAATATAAAGAAGAGAACCTTGAGGTACTCTGCATAGACAGGGTAGTTGCCAGAGTGCGGGGTGACGAGAACAACAGAATGATCCTGGATGTTATTCTCAGGTCTGTTGGTACATAAAAAGTTGCCTACATTAGCCCAGAATAAGATAAAATTGCGCTAAGAAGGCTGTACCTACTGTCTCTTACTTAGTGGCTTACAAGATACCGAGCGCTGCCCCGCTGTGCCAGAAAGGACCAAACAACACGTCCAACGACCCACTTACCGCCGCCTCGCCAGAGAAGGGTGATGGTATGTGTCCTGTATCTCAGAGTAACCTTGTGTCCTGTAGCGAGTCTTATAACTTCTCGTAAAATTATGTTTAGGTTTCAATAACAATTAGACTGTTAAAAAAAACATCTTTGGTCATCTCTGATATATTCTATATTTCTAAATATTTTGGTTAGATAACATGTTAACGGTTACATATTTCCCAAATTTCTTCACAGAGAATTACGAGGTGAAAATGTTGAGAAAACGGCTACACAGTAGAGTGAGCAGACAGGAGGGTAAGTAGGAACTTTGTTAATAAGGATTTGTGTATCCTCTCTTGGATTAGTTAATACAGGACAGAATATTTTCGTATTTTGAGAGAGAATTTGCATTAATTATATTGAATATCAAACTTGCCTTAAGCGTTATTATCTGTATAGCACGAAATAAAAGTAGGTCATTCCTGTTCATAATGAAGTGAATATTCAAAAATTAAAAAAGTAACGTCTTTTGCTATGTGTCATAATTTATAATGAAATATACATATAATTACCTTTATATGTATATAAGACCTAAGTTGCATGTACCATACTTTATTAAAATAAATAATTGGTGAACACAAAAGTCAATAACATGAATGTTTAAGAATTGCAACTCTCTCCCTCCCCCTCTCTCTCTCTCTCTCTCTCTCTCTCTCTCTCTCTCTCTCTCTCTCTCGTCAAGACAAAAATAATCCTATCTCCTGTGATCTAAGTCTTGTAGCTGTGTCGGTATACAACAAAACAGAAAAAAGGTGTTTTACTGAACACCGAACTTATCGCTATTGTATGTACAGTGATTCAGTTGAGCAGCCTCACAACAGGTGCCACTGAGGACGGGGACCTTCAGGCTGAAAATAAGATGAAAATGGGAAAATTACGAAAATATTCCGAACAATTCTTGAGGAAAGCTGTACTCTATGGCTATTGTAGGGTTACGTGATATTATGTTGTCTAGCACTCAGGATGGGATTGATGGAAACTCTAGGTGGTGGTTTTCTTGTATAATATAAGTTATATGATAGACAGTCTGGTGCTGGAGATGCCGTGTGGTGAGGAGCTGCTCAGTAGACACGTTCGGTGAGTAGCATGTTGAAGGAGGTAGATGTGGAGGAGCTTCGTTAGAGATGTTGCCTGTTGCTGGCCTCCAGGTTGAATGAGAGCTGGACAGCGAGGAGCTTGCTTGGAGGAGGTGCTGCGTGTTCAGGAACCGAGGCCAGACTGAATCTCAATGGAGAGACAGAGCTTATATACACAGCAGCCGGAAGTAAACCCGTGGGAACTCGCCGGTTTCTTGACTCCGTTGCTAGGGAAGACGTAGCAGGTGGCTGGTTGCTAGGATACTGTGGCATTGGAATGCGGATACGCAGTTGTAGGGGAGACGTCCACTCACTACACTATCATCTGACGTATTTTGATTGCGCAATTCGTAATTGATATTTATGTAGCTATGCTTGATTGCTCTACCTCCATCATTTAGAGGGCCTTTCTGTTTACGTTGCAAGAGCCGTAGAAAAGATTTATAATAATAGTTTAGTGTAGTAATACCAATCACTTGGTAAAAATCAGTATCTGGCACCTTTCTCAGCTAGCTTACAGCAGGACCAGACTCTACGGGCGCTACAGTTACCCCTGAAAGAAGTGAGGGTGAGGCTAGACCTTTCGTTCCTCTCGCACCACCGTTCTCGGCCGTACCTCAGAACGAGTTTTTCTAACCTTCATATCATCTAAGGCTCGGCCATTTATGGACCGATTCTAATAAAACAAAAACTATGTAGTAGAATAACATATTGTTCACGGCTAAACATATAGATTTGTTTATATTTAGCTTCGTTTATTATTTGCTGATTTATCTTTTTAAATATTTGGAGGAAAAAAATGGTAAGTTAGGAAAAAAATCATGCACACAAAACCGATAATGAGAAGTAGCTAGAGTGAGGTTTAAGGGGAGTAAATTATCTATACTCCAATTGAATGTCAACATAATCTTGGGAGAAGTTATAAACAAGCAGGATTTTGAAAATTGATATAAATATAAGGGAAAAATGAGGGGTCAATATTGAGGAAGTGTCACCAGAGACCTGAGTATTAAAAGCAGGGTTTTATAGTGTAACTCATCGCGTTAAATACAAATGTAACATTCATTACCGTCGGAAATGAGGCATAGTGAAGATATTGGACAAAAAGTGGTAGGTCAAACAATGTCAAAAGGTAAAAAAATAAATTAAAAACCTCACCTAACCTAACCTAACCTAACCCCTAGTGCATGAGAAACTTACCTTAAGAGACACAGGAGGAAGTGGCCATCAGTGTCCGCCTCTTACCACAGTACCATGCAGGGTGATCTACACGGTACTAACAATGAGTTACATCTCCGACACTTTATAGATGAAACTAAAACACCGTGAGTCCTATAAATGACAACGGCTGCTGCTTCATTGTCTAAAATGCGCTGAATAATGCGCCAGCCAACCAATGTACATCCATTTCCCACAGACGCAATCTTCCAACTGGCCGCGAACACTGATTAGCACACGAGTATGGCGTCACATCAACACTCACGCTGATTGGCCAAATATTATATTTTCTTTTTCTTTACTTTTACTCAAAACTATACATTACCGCTGAAAATTTTATAGAATAGATTATTTTAATTAATTTTTTCTCTATCTCCCCATATATGACTCATGTCCCTGGTAACATAAGAACATAAGAAAATAAGGAGTCTGCAATAGGCCGGTTGGTCTGTGCATGGCAGCTCCTGTCGAGAGTTACTACCACTCTCTATCATCCATGAATCTATCTAGCCTCCTTTTGAAACTTTCCAGAGTTCCCGCACTTACTACAAAGTTGCTAAGCTCGTTCCACTCGTCCACCACCCTATTTGTGAACCAGTTTCTTCCTATCTCCCTCCTAAACCTAAACTTATCCAACTTGAATCCGTTGCTCTGAGTCCTATCCTGCTCGGATATTATAAGAACTTTATCTATATCCCCTTTATTGATTCCTTTCACCCACTTAAATACTTCTATCATATCTCCCCGCACTCTTCGTCTTTCTAGGAATTGCAAGTTAAGTTTCTTTAGCCTATCCTGATATGGAAGGTTTCTAAGTCCTGGAATCATTTTTGTCATTCTTCGCTGCACCGACTCTAGTGAATTTATACCCATTCTATAATAGGGGCACCAGAACTGAACCGCATAATCGAGGTGTGGCCTGACTAGCGCAAAATATAGTTGCAATAAGACCTCTGCACTCTTGTTACTTATACTTCTAGATATAAATCCCAATACTCTGTTTGCCTTATTTCGAACATTAACGCACTGTTTTCTAGGCCGTAGGTCCGGGCTTACAAGTACCCCTAGGTCTCTTTCACAAGTCGACTTTCTGTATATTGACCAAACGATGTATCAAGGCTATAGCATCAATGTATCTAGTGTCCTGAATTGATGACAGGAAATTAATATTGATTGATCAATTATTAACGAATTTCGTGCTTCGGGATATATTTTTCCATTGCCGTGTAATATGAGAATAATATAATTGACATTGCTGGATTCCTTGCAAGACTGCCAGTATTTTGAATATAAAAGTCATATATTTTGCACAAAAGATAATTTTTTTGCTCTTTCTAATAAATATCTTAAATTAGATCTAAAATTTGTACGTCTAATGCAAATTTTATGATGTTTATATTTAAAATAATCACAATCTTATAAGAATACCAGCAATGTAAATTATATTCTGGCCGGGTAATTTGTATGAATTTTATGAGCTAAAACAAATATCTTCAGTAAATAAACAAATTATACTTTACCTGCGTAAATGATGAAATTTATGGTGTAATTAAAACATTTCATTCTGGCAAGGTGTCGTGTGAATGACCAAACGCGTTAACAAAAACCGTGTAAATCCAGACTATACTGAAGGTAATACTTCTTTCATATTATAGTCGGTTTTTTATATGTTGCATTTAATGTATGTAAATAAATAATTGCTTAAACATCTTCACTTTTAAGATATAAGTAGAGAGAAATGTTTGATATGAAGAAGATTTACCGTCGAAGTGTCAAACAAATTTATTGTTTTGGAGAACACATTCACCACAATTTCTCTTTTCACTAATTATTATGTATATAAAGACAAATGACACCAATCACCAAACGTTACGGGGAGATAGTGAGCTTGGAGGAAGAACCGCTGAACCTGGCCTCTCTATAGTGATGAGATCAAGGCCTGACGTCATATCCCGGTCGGGGCCGCCAACTTTGTTAACTAAACATGTTCATACACTTTGTGCTGCCGCTCCCAAAATTTGGATCCATTATAGAATCCTGCAGGACATATAGAAGTACCCAGAGGGACAGGAGAGATTCTATATCATTACATCGGTAAGTGTTGAAGCTGTAATTAAGTTATATCAAGCAGACGTCATATGTTTATCTTTCGGGTTGCTGTTGTTTCCTGTAATCATGGGTTTCCACAGGATTTTTGCCAGGATAGGGGAGGGTTAGAAACAACAAGACCTGGCATGTCGGTTTATTCAAAACAGGTATATACAGTACAGCCATATACAAGTAATCGACTTACTTTAGAGTAATGAATGATCAGCAATATCACTTATTAGTATTATGACCAAATTATTATTCACTAAAATTAGCATAAGGTTGATCTTAATTATAAATTAACGATAATAATTCATTTGATATCATTAATCTTGAAAATCTCGGGATTGCAGGCGGTGCTGATCAGCTCCAAAACGATCAACCATTTCCTCAGTAAAGGCTTTCTTTCCATCTAATACGTTCTGGAGATCCACGTTTAGTATGCACCCCCTGTGGACGCCCATGTCTGTTATATTATTTGGTATAATATGTCAACCTGCTGGGCAATGTGCACAACCAGGGGGCGGGAGTGATTGTACAACATTCCAGCTGTTAGTGCTGTAAATTGTAATGGAGTTAGATCAAGTAGATGTGCCAGTTTAGTATAGGCTCTCCCTTCATGCCTTTAACAGTTTCCCAAAGATATCATGTGTAAATACTTTATGTCCCCCCTGGTGATGTACACTCGGTGGAAAAAAAACCTTGAACGAAGGTTTTTGATAAAGGCCAAAGAGGCACAAGGTTATTCACCAATCATATTGAAACAAATTAATTTTATATTTCGAATGACATAACTAAGTTTGGTCTACCATTATAGGTTGTAAATGGCTCACAATCACGTCTACCAATCCTAGTTCTAAAATCCTCGGACCACTCTTAAAAGATACTCCTTTTTTCTTCTTTTTTACCAAGTTTATCCACATTGTTTAATTTGCAAAATAAGGCTGCGAGTTAGATAAACTATATTCTATGAAATGCTGCATTGTTTTGTGTCAACCAATATGGCCACTTGGCCCGTCCACTGGCTTCACGAGTCCTGCATGGAGGATGACGTCATGCCTCCTCCATGTATTAATGCTCCTTGAGTGGTATGATTAACTAATGATGGAAGGATAGCCGTGTGTGTGATTGTGTGGACATATTATGATTGTGAGAAATATCCCACACTTTTACATATCCTGATATTCCTGTGCTAAGGTTAACATTTTAGGTGAAGAGATCATAGTAGTTTATATATTTCATCCTTGTTAATAAGATTAATACACAGGCTTTGTGTTAAATAGAACAAAGCTTAGGACAGCTTTTGTTGCCCTTGTGGTAGCATTCCCTGCTCACATGCAGAGGTCCCAGGTTCGATTCTTGACTTGTGAGGTAATATATATATATATATATATATATATATATATATATATATATATATATATATATATATATATATATATATATATATATATATATATATATATATATATTTAATAACTTTCGTTAATAGAAATAGTTGTTGTGTGAATTTGAGAAATTGACTTAGCAGATGTTGAATCAGTGGATTGTGCCGACGATGCTGCTATCTGTTCTTAATTTAGGCAGAGTAGTCCCTAAGTTGGTTCAGTAAACATCTTCTCTAGCGCTATTCATTGTCAACTTTCGATTGTCAAGTTTTCAGTAATTCACACTTGATATACTAACCATTAACCTATGGAAGACTCCATGGTGTACAACTGAAGTTACAAACACCTGAAGCCAACATAATCGACCCATTGTGTTCCCATAAATGTTTCTAACCTACTCCCATTTAAAACCTTGCAGTAGTATATGTAAGCTTTATGAATTAAATGACATTCATATGTGCATGCGCAGGTAGGCAGAGCTTACTGGGTCAGCCACCCCTGCTGACCCAGGCTCTCTGTCTGTCTTCTTAATTACGAAATTATCCAGTCGAGCAAGGTTAACACAGTATACCACTAGAAATATACAATAGGAGAGAAGATGCTTACCTTACAACTGCCAGCACAATACTAAAACCTGGAACAATCTACCAGAGAGTGTTGTGACGGCACCGAGTGTGAGCTCTTTCAAGAGAAGACTTGACCAGGGTTGCCAAATCGGATTTTCAAATGTCGCTAGGCTGGTACCTAAAAGTAGCTAAATGTCGCTAAATCTTCCATGGAAAGTCGCTAGCTATTATTCCCCCCCTTCAGTAATTTGATGCAAATAATATTTTCATAATGCCGACTATAATGGACGGAGTATAAATAAAATGCATTATGTAAAAATAAAAATATTATTTTTTTTAAAGTTTAATGTGCACACTTACCTATTATTCAATAGTAATTGCATCCCAGTCCTCTTGGTAGTGTGAACAACTGTAGAGCTGGAAGCATGTGAAGTGCTTGGTTCAGGTTCTCTTGTAACTGTATGCCTCCACAGTCCCTATCTTTCTTAAAATATTACTAGGAAGTTCATAACTTGCATAACAGGTGTTCTGTCTTTTTAACCCATACTTTATTGTAAGAATTGCCTTTAATGTCCATAGTTTCATTTTGTTGCGCAATTTTGATTTCACAAAGTTCATATTACTAAATGTACGCTCTACATCTGCGTTTGAATGCGGAAGAGATAAGGCAGCGAGTGCAATTTCAGCCAGATTATGGTAAGGGTTTTCACCTGTCGCATCTCTGTAATTTGCCACTTCTGACCACAATTTTAGGGTGTTAGATGCATGGACGGGCTGACATCAAGTGATCAGGAAATAGACGTGTCCCTCCTTCTGTACCACGACCCGTTCAAATGTATTAAACTTTTCTTATTATTTATTGTCCCTGTAACCCCGTTGCTATATATTATGGCTCGAAATTAGGAAAACTGAGTTTTCATGGACAGTCCAAAAGTATCCAGAAAGTCGCTAGATTTCTGTGGATATCTCTAGATTTGCGACAAGTCGCAAATCGCTCTAAAATGTCGCTAGAAAAAAACAAAAAGCTCTAGATCTAGCTCCAAAGTCGCTAAGTTGGCAACTCTGGACTTGACCAACACTGGAGCGGGTTCAGGTACATTCAGGAGCCGGTGCATGCCCAGTACTTGCCAACAGTGTGTAACAGAGACGTGACCGATCACCCGGGCGGCTAACGAGTCGATCTTTTGGTGAAGAATATAAATGAAAAGAGACGTGACCGATCGCCCAAGCGGCTAACAAGCCGATCAGTGGCGAAGAGGATAAAAGTAAAACCACCCGGCTCTGAGAGTTAAACAGAGCGAGCAGAGGTTGGCGGAAATGACGTCATAACAAAACACGTTCAAGTTGCGAATCCACAAATACGTATCAGACGCTCACTCACTCATTAGTATTCGAGACTAATACAATAAACATTACATTGTTTTGCCTAACACATTGAAACAAATGTTACTACATTTTAAGTATAACCCATATCTTAATTTTAACTTGCTTCAGTGTGCACACAACGAATCAGACGAAGTTCATATGCCGACCAGTAATCTATTCATTGGTTCTTATTCCGACACTCGTAACAAGTGAAATGACCTCGAACAATAAACACTCATGCGAGCCCCATCCAGCCATGTGAAGAAGAATAACAGTCACCTTACTAGAGGAATGGTGCTTTGAATAATGTAATGAACAAATAAAATCAGAACAACCTTCTTCAGGCAAAAGTGAAAATAAATATAATTATCAATAATTTAGTTATAGATCGGTACAGAAAGAACATAAGAATTTTTTTACTATTACAGAAGATGAGAGAATAGAGCAGGATATGGACGGCCCTTCCTTCAGGCTGTGGGAAAACATGGGCTCTGGAACGCCGTGCAACAACTACGTCACCAGGTAACTACAGTACAGTAAATATAATCCCTGGCATTAGGAACATTGAGTATAGAGACAAATGTATTAAAGCATTTGAATTTGCACTCCCTCGAGAGACGTAGAGTGAGGGGCTATATGATAGAGGTGTATAAACTGAAGACGGGGTTAAACAAAGGTGATATAACAGACGAGTGAACTTGTAACAATGGTTTTAAATTAGACAAATTTTGATTTAGGCCCCAGATAGGTAAACACTGGTTTGGAATTCGAGTAGAGGATTAGTGAAACAAATTACCAAACATCATCATTAACTCGAACACGCTGGGTAGTTTCATATATAAATTGGACAGATATATAAGCGATAGGGGTTAGTTGTAATCGGGACTGCCCGGTATAGGCCAATAAGCTCGCTGCAGTTTCCGCCATTATTATGTTCTTATATAATGTGTTAAGAATCTTTAAGTAAACCTTGAAACCAAGTCATTACTGAGGATGAATCCAGGGTGACACCAGACAAAATATTTAAGCCACTACACTAAATAAGGAAGGTATGGGTGTATCTCGACCTATTTTTTTTTTATTTGTATTTTTTTTTACTTGTATTAGTCCACCCGGGCACAGCTCACTGACCCACATCAGGGCCTGGGGGCGATAATGTAATAATAATAATAATAATAATAATAATAATAATAATAATAATATTAATAATAATACAGAACCAAAAAAGAAAAAAAGAAAATCAATAGTGAGAAACAATATATGTATTTGAGACCTTGCAATTGTGTGTAAATGAGGCAGAAAGTTAGATCATCAACCTGGGACTTGGTCACATGGCGGCAGGGTCTACCATTAGACAACACATTATGCTTCCAATATATTCCCAGGCGGTAGTGCCTCCCTGTTTGGTAGCTGCCTACTACCTACTACCTTTAAGGAATAAGAATGTGTCTGGACTTTGTTGAGGGAATAGGGATGGGTCTACACCGTGTTGGGGGAAGAGGGATGTGTCTAAACCTAGTTGAGGAATGATGATGTGTCTAGACATCGTTGAGGGAAAAATTATGTAGCTTGAGGAACAGCGATGTGGCTAGACATTGTTGAGAGACTAGGGATGTGTCTAGAGTGTGTTGAGGAACAGAGATGAGGGTAAACTTAGTCAAGGGGACAAAATGTGACTAGACCTGGTTGAGGGAGGGAGAGATGTGATTAGACCTTGTCGAAAGAACAGAGATGTAGCTAAACCTTGTCAGTAGGTACATGTTGACTTCTTCTTGAAAGAGAGATTGAACAATTGCTGCTGTAGGTAGTGCTGTTGTATCAGTTGTTTTGTAGTTGTGTAAGTTGTGTTGTTCTTATATAGTTCATTTTGTAGTTATTTTGGTTGTGTTATAGGTTGTGTTGTAGTTGTAACAATGGGGGTTGTGGAGTAATAGTATATGTTGTGGTGTAACAGTGCAGGTTGTGGTGTAACAGGGCAGGTTGTGGTGTAACAGGGCAGGTTGTGGTGTAACAGGGCAGGTTGTGGTGTAACAGGGCAGGATGTGGTGTAACAGTGCAGGTTGTGGTGTAACAGGGCAGGTTGTGGTGTAAGGTTGTGGTGTAACAGTGCAGTTTGTGGTGTAACAGGGCAGTGGTGTAACAGGGCAGGGTGTAACAGGGCAGGTTGTGTAACAGTGCAGGTTGTGGTGTAAAGTGCAGGTTGTGGTGTAACAGTGCAGGTTGTGGTGTAACAGTGCAGCAGGTTGTGGTGTAACAGGGTTGTGGTGTAACAGGTTGTGGTGTAACAGGGCAGGTTGTGGTGTAACAGTGCAGGTTGTGGTGTAACAGTGCAGGTTGTGGTGTAACAGGGCAGGTTGTGGTGTAACAGTGCAGGTTGTGGTGTAACAGTGCAGGTTGTGGTGTAACAGTGCAGGTTGTGGTGTAACAGGGCAGGTTGTGGTGTAACAGGGCAGGTTGTGGTGTAACAGTGCAGGTTGTGGTGTAACAGGGCAGGTTGTGGTGTAACAGGGCAGGTTGTGGTGTAACAGGGCAGGTTGTGGTGTAACAGGGCAGGTTGTGGTGTAACAGGGCAGGTTGTGGTGTAACAGGGCAGGTTGTGGTGTAACAGTGCAGGTTGTGATACAATAAGATAAGTTGTAGAGCTTAGTGAAACAGTATGGGCTGAGTTATAACGGTGTATATACAAGTATTATTATATTACAGTCAGGGCCGGATTCAGGAGTGGGCAAAGTGGGCAGCTGCACAGGGGCCTCCACAATCTGGGGGCCTCCACATATTACAATATTTTATTTATTTGTTTATTTATTTGTATTATTATTTTCATTCTTTAAAATTCATGTTTATCTATTCCATCACGTAAAACTATGTTCAGCAAGAAGCGTGATAGAAATTAGGCTAGCTACTCCTTGAAATTCATGAATAATGCAAAGAATCATCTCTCTGTAATAACTAATAATATATTCTTTTCTGTGAAGTCTCTTGAAATTTTTTGACATGTGCGGTAGTAGCTATATCAGGGCTGGTCGACTTGAACCCACATGAATGACTCCAGTCATGTCTCACTTTTGTGTGTGTGTGTGTGTGTGTGTGTGCGCGTTGGGAATTTGTACACTATCAATAAACATACAGTTAATTAAAAATTTCTCAATGTTCTAATTTCCTCAATATAACTGCATATGGCTTCAAAATTCTCCAAAGAAGTGTTCAAATTTCACAATTTTCCCGGGGGGCTTACAGCGCCCCCCGGAACTCCCAGATGTTTAGGCTCGCTTCACTCACCACCCCACCCTCTTGGGTAGTTATAATGAGGGGGGCCTCCACAAAGAGGCTGCCCATGGGCCTCCACAGGTCTAAATCCGGCACAGATTACAGAGTAAGTTATACCTGGTGATAATCTTTATTTTCTGTGACGGACTGAAAAAAATAAGGTATTGTAAAACGGATTTGTTTTTATTTACATATTTTTATTTTATCCCAACCGTGATTATGAGGTAGAAACTTGGTCAAATTCAATAGTAATAAACCTCAGTATTTACCAATTACACTTTCCAAAGTAGATGATCTCCCACCAATCACATTTCAGGACGCAATCATTCTGCCAAATTCAAAAATAGATATGCTAGGCCTCACCATTTCCTCTGTGTCATGGAAGCCAGACGTCCACAACATTGCTAAAGCTGCCTCCTTCACTCCTGAGCAGTTGCTCCAAGTATATAAGGGATTCATTCGTCCTAACTTGGAGTACTGCTCTCATATCTGGGGTGGCTCTTCTTCTGTCCAACTATTAGATAGGGTGGAATCAAAGGCATTTCGTCTTATTAACTCTCCTCCTTTAGTCGACAATCTCTCTCCCCTTTCTCTTCGCCGCAATGTTGCTTCACTCTCTCTCTTTTACAAGTACTTTAACGGGCAATGTTCGGTGGATTTGGCATCCTGTGTACCGCCGGCAAGGCCGTGGGCTCGTAACACTCGTCTTGCCCGCGGTGCCCACCGTTTCTCTGTGGATGTCGGTCACACTAGAATAACCAGTTATGGTACCTCCTTCTTTCCTCACACAGCCAAACTGTGGAATGCTCTGCCTTCTGTGTTTCCATACTCATACGATCTGTCTCACTTCAAAAACTGGGTTTCCAGCATCTTCGTGGTGTAGATTAATATAACCTTTTTCTTTTCCATTTTTAATTTCTTTTTACTCTTTTTTTCACCCCCTAAGCCCCGATATGGGTTGATAACATGTCCCCCGGTGGGCTATTCCCGCAAAAAAAAAACAAAAAAAAAAAACGTTTGATACATCAGATAAGATTATAAGGAGCGGCCACAATTTTCTAGGTACAGCAGATTTGTGTTACAAGACATACATGATTATTTTGTTTTGACTTTATGGTGATGTGAAGTATTGACTGTGGAGTACACAAGGTGTATCATTGACAGGTTTGGGCGGCGTCTGCCGAGGGTGTACCTGGTGTCATTTCCTCTCTCCGGAAACACCTGGACACGTTACCTGTTGGAGGCCGCCACAGGGGTCTTCTCCGGCTCCGTCTACAATGAAACAACTCTTTATAACAACGGTGAGTGAACTACCCAAGTTTAACCTCTCATTAAGTCATGTGTGGAGGAATAATAAGCCCTCGGGTTAACTAACAATAAGGCGTCTGAGTGAACAGCACCATGGTTCCAGTGACCTTTAGAGGACAGGGTTCCTCTCACCTGAATAAAATCGTCTGGTTATAGCAAGGATATGTTCTATAGCTGTCTTGAACTTATCAAGGAGCTCCTCACTCCTACACTGGCCAATATCATTGCCTCCTGCACTGAGGCAGATAATGGGTTTGTTCCCATTACCAGACAAGATATTGTCCATCCTGTCAACTATATCCCCCACCCCAGCTCCTGGCAAACACACCCTCATCCTATTTTTGTTTTTACCACAAAAAGCTCTATCCAGGTACCGTACCTGGGAATCGCCAACAATTAAGGTTTTCGTACCGTCCTTGTCAGACCTGTCCTTGACTATGCTAACGTCCAATTCCTCTATGAAAAGACTAAAAGAGTTTTTACACTTAGCTGTTGTCGTTTCCTTGGTGTCTTTTCTCACGGCCAGTTTGGTCGTTCTTCTCCTCACAACCTTCCATTCGCCTGAGTTTTCGTCAGACACGGTCTTGTCTCGTGTCTTCTTTCTTCATCCTCACTATTACTTCTCAAGTTTTCTTCCTTGACTTTCACTAACTTCGCCAGTAGCTCTGTCCTCAGAAGGGCACAGCCCTGCTCACAAGTAGCACGAGCCATTAATGACAATTAATCCCCAGGAGCTAAGTCTGCCGTGACGTTTCCTCTAGCGAGGTCAGAACACAACTGTACACAACTTCATCACGAATTATTCTCCTACCTATTGCCTTTTTTAATTATAATTATTTATTCATTTGGGGTCATTGTTATTTGATATGAGCTTTCTGTATGGTGTATTTTGCGTTTGTGCATTAAGTAACTCGTTATTTAAATTGTTGTGGAACTCGTCAACCTCAGATCTCGTGATCAGGTCATCGTTAACCGTCATATTTTGTGAGGATATCGTTGTTAGGTCTCCAGGTAAAGTGATGTCGCCCTCTGTCAGTACATTGTGTGATACCCCTTTTCTCAGCTGCCTTTTTAAACAATCAAAGTTTGCCTTTCTGAAATCTGGGATTTCAATGTAATTTTCCTTGCGACTGACATTAAATTCTATTTTGAATCTCACTTCTTTATGATCGGTGTTAGCTAGTTCGTTCCCTACCTCGACATTGCTAATGAGTCTTTTTCTCTTTGACAGAACTAAATCGAGTATATTATTACCCCGGGTGGGTTCGACTATATTTTGACTTAGGAAACAGTCCTGAACTGTTTCAAGAAAATCCTCTGATACTAAGTTATCCTTAAGGTCGGTCCAATCTATTTGACTAAAGTTAAAGTCGCCTACTATACAGACTTTGCTATGTCTGGATGCCCTGTACATTTCATCACAAATAACTCTCTCATTAACTCTATCAAGATTAGGGGGTCTCTATATTACTCCTTTGATTAATTTTTCTCTACCAAATGTTAATTCTATCCAAATTGTTTCTGTATTCAGTTAAATTTTTATTTCCTTATTGATTTCACACTTCAGATTATCCCTGACGTAGATTGCTACTCCGCCTCCTTTCCTAATCTGCCTATCGGTATGAAATAATTTGTAACCTGTAATTTGGTATTCGACAGGTAACTCACGTGAGTCTAAGTTTATCCATGTTTGCGTAGTAGACATTTAATAATAATAATAATAATAATAATTAGCGGTTTATTGAAAGAGCATAGCAGCCAGAAGGCTGAAAATATACATTTACATAATTGGGGAATGGGTTTCGATTTACAAATAATACACAAGTAACATAAGTGGTACAAATATGATATATAATAACTAGGTGGGGAAAAGCTCAAACTACAGGGCATTTCAACATAGTGACAGTGCAAGAAGTAGGATTGACTGGGAGTGAATACACTGGTTTATTACAAGTTACTGATAATTTTTACAATGGTTGGGACTGGGCTGTTCTTATAGCGATCAGTTCGTGCACGTATGGGATGGATGCGGTTGTGGTGTCGAACAGCAATTCTCGGGCTAGGGATCTCAGGTGGTAGTAGGAGCCGGTGTCGAGGATGGTGCAAAAGCTTCTTACCAAATTTGCAGATGAGGTCGTGGTGATGGTCAGTGAGAGTCGAACGGGTCAGTGTGTTGAGTGCTTCTTGATATGTGGAGTAGGAAGGGGAGAGAATAATTTTGCATGCCCTCTTTTGCACTTTTTCTAGGTGTTTACGTTGTGTGGCATTTAGGGAGGAAGACCAGGTAGGGGAGGCATAGGTGAGCTTGGGAAGTATGAATGTTGAGTAAACACTGAGGAGCTCGGGTGCAGAAACTCCGAGGGACTTGAGTCGGCGGAGGAGGTGGAGACGGAAACTGGAGGATTTGAAAACTTCAGTGACGTGTGGTTTCCAATTTAGTTTGTTGTCTATGGTGACGCCGAGGAGCTTAGTGGAATCTACAACCTGGAGTGTGTTGGGACCTAAAGTAATGGAAGGGGGTGGGACAATGTCGGAGGAGAGATTGATGTGCATAACCATGGTCTTGGTATGGTTGATGGTGACGTGGTTGTTGGTGGCCCAGTTTTGGAGACTGTTCAATAAATCCTGAAGGGCGGTATAGTCGGGAGCAAAATTGTTGATGCTGATCCCAATAGTGGAGTCGTCGACATATTTCCAGCGAGCAAGGGTTTCTCTTAGGGCATCATTGATAAGCATAAGGAAGCATAGTGGTCCCATCTTGGTGCCTTGGGGGACGCCACAGGTCAGTGATTGAAAGGTGGAGACAGCCCCTTGGAAGCGTACAGCTTGGCGTCGGTCACTGAGGAAGTCTGTAAGCCATGGTATAAGACTTCTCCGAAGCCCGAGGTCAATAGCTTTGTTGATGATTAAATTGTGGTCGACTAGGTCGAACGCTTTAGTGAAATCAATGAAGGCGACAGCTACAGACGTTTTTCGTTTCTCGAGATGGCGGTATATGTAATCGAGAAAGCTGACAAGACAGTGAGTGGTGGAGGAAGTTTTCATATTGCCAAATTGCTGAGGGTCTACGACTCCTGCAATATCAGCATAAGCCCAGTCGAACACAAAACTTTCACAGATTAGGCTGGGTATTGGGGTGATTGCAATAGGTCGGAGCTGATTTAAGGATTGTGGGCTGGTTGACTTGGGCACTGGTGATACATAAGAGGTCTTCCAGTCAGCTGGGCATCTGGCTTGACTGAGAGAAGCATTGATGATGGAGCATAGGGGTTTAGCAAGCTCCGGGGAGAACTCCTTGAAGAGTTTCATTGGTAAGTCAATGGGGGTGGTAGAGCGTTTTAACTTTAGTTTGTCCAGACGTATTGCTACTTCAAATTCTTCTACTAAGTCAGTGGCAAGGGGGGCTGGTAGGTAAGCAGGGAGAGTTAGTCGAGAACTGAGTCCTCCCTTTGTTCTGCTTAGGTTTTTAACTCCCTGCCTAATTTATTTTTGTCATCATTCCTAGCACTTTTTTCTGTAACTTGATGGCTACTTGGCATGCCTAGGAGATGGAATGGTGCTACTGAGGTCTTTCCAGACATTATGAGACTTATCTCTGAAGCTTAACACCCCACTACCTGCAGCTGCTGCTTGTGAGCATCTGTTTAGTCAGGCTGGGCTCTTTATTTATTATTTAATTAAGTTATTTCACCCCAGGGGGCGACAAGCCTAGTCACAACGCCTTTCAGTCAGACACTAACACATTGCTACTAGTGTCTCACAGGACACGCTGTGACTTGTCATATGGTGACAATTGTTATGCCATAATTTATCAACTTGAAGTACGTTAAAGATTAATATACTTATGACGCCACATATGGCACAAAAAACAAATTGGCAACTCAGCACATCTTAGTCATGGGTTCAATCACAGCCCCTCTCTTTATCCCAACAGTTCAGGAGAGAAGGTGGAATTATACACATCACGAAAAGTCAAATAAAATGTAATAATAAGAGTTTACCATAATAAGTGTGTAGGTTACATCATGAACAGATAAATTAAAACAAGAGAATAAAGAATAAACAATCCTTAACAAACCACAAATATATGTACAGTAAATAAACCATAAACTATTTTGTAATACCCTGTATCACCATTGATTGCACTTTACACAAAATAAATAATAATAGAGAAGCACTGAATAGTTAATACTCAACTAAACCCAATTTGAAAAGGTATCCACCACTGACAAACTGAGATGTCCTCCTATTCCCAAGGACAGTGACTGACATCTCTCCATACTCCAGGGGACTACAAACCTAATACTGATATTAATCAACTCCGACATTAAGCTGCAAAAATACCTACATACATCCAGATTTTGTTTTATGTATCAAGTACCAGCCCTGCTCACACATAATGAAACCAAAATATTCTATTTACATAAATTGAGGGTAACATTCCTAAATATATTTCACTATGCACAGCACAATGCACCACTGTGCATTTCGTAATGCATAACACCCCCTCCTTAAAATAAAAGAGGTAGGGTTTTACATAGGCAACACACCGTTATCTGATCTGCCTAATATTGCCTAGACAGAGTATCAGCAATAATGTTATCCTTATCCTTCATATGTCTAATTTCAAGATTATACAGTTGGAGTGCCAAACACCAGCGAGTTAAACGCTGGTTTTTGCTCTTCATGCGAGTAACAAATTGCAAGGGGTTGTGGATGCTATATACAATGATTTTCTGGTTGCTGTTCCCAAGGTTTACATCAAATTTATCTAACGCCATTAACAATGCAGCTGCTTCTTTCTCAATGATAGAGTAATTTCTTTGATGAGGCTTAAATTTAGTAGATATGTAAGATACCGGGTGCAAAACATCATTATTACCCTCGCACAATAAAACTGCCCCAGCTGCTACTTCAATCGCATCTACTTGTACAACAAATGGCTTGTGAAAGTTTGGTCCCCATAATACTGGTTTACACATCAAAATTCCCTTATTTTTCTCAAATGCCTCTGGACAACTTTTCGTCCACACAAAATCCCTTTAAGGACTAACTAAATCAGTTAATGGTCTAGCAACATCTGTAAAGTTAGGGCAGACTCTCCTATAATACCCTGCCATAACCAAAAAGCGTTGGACTGCCTTACGGTTTGTGGGTATGGGCAAGGTATCACTGGCCTCAACTTTAGCCTGGACTGGGGGCCACTGTCCCAGAGCCAATCTCATGTCCCAAAAATACTAGTTTGGCTTGGCCAATCTCTCTCTTAACGAGGTTAACAGTGAGCCGAGCACTATTAAGACGACTGAACAGACAACGAAGTGACTCAATATGCTCACTCCATGTGGAAGAGAACACATTAACATCGTCAAGATATACTCTGACACCATCCAAACCATTAATGACAACTGACATCAAATGTTGGAAAGTTGGAGGGGCGTTACGCATACCAAATTGCATTATAGTATACTGATACAAGCCATAAGGGGTAACAAATGCCGATATGCGTCTCTCCCGCACTGACAAGGGTACCTGAACACAAGGGGATGCCCACTCACTGTCACTAGGTTCAGCCAAATTATTGTCAATCAAGAACTGCACCTCGTCATTCAGAATGCCAATTTTCTGGGAAGACATGAGGTAGGGTACTTGTTTCACTGGGGCTACGTCGTCCACCAATACAACACCATGGGTCACCACTGGGCTAGGCTGCGGCACATCACCAAAGATGGGCTGGAATTCCTGTAGGAGACACAGTACATCGCTCCTCTGGTCCTGTAGTAGATGGCACAATTTAGAAGAAGGATCACTTAACACATCAGAATTGTTCAGTTTGATATCTGCTTTCAACTCCCCAAAGCCATGCTTGGTAACTCATCCACCTCCACTCCATCACATGTCACAGTATTGCACACCACCTTATCAGGTCTAACACAATAGGGTTTCAACAGATTCACATGTACTAGTCTTTTAGTCTGCATATGTACGTTCAGGCGTGGCTATGACATAGTTAACATCTCCTACCTTACTCAAAACTTCAAAGGGACATTGGTACTTAGCTTGTAGGGGAAACTTCCTAATGGGCAAGAACAAAAGCACATTATCCCCAACATTAAATTTTCTATCATCTGCAGTTTCATCTTCTTCTACCCAATTCTCATGCAATAGTTTCAAGAAACTACGGATATCCCGGCCAAATACCAGTTCACTTGGACACAATCCCAAACTAAACTGTGTAGTACATCTGATAACATACAATAGATGTAATATAAACCGAGTAGTAGTAGGCAGCTACCAAACAGGGAAGTACTGGGAAGATTTTGGAAGCATAATGTGTTGCCTAATGACAGACCCAGCTGCTATACTCATTTTGCTGAGATCTGGTTAGGGACAAGTAAGTGGAACGGCCTTTGCCCATAAGAACAGACTGAATCAGAAAGGACCAATACTGCTGAGGCCAGGAAAGTGTTGTTGCAATCTGCTCAAATTGGATGAAAAACTCTTCCGGATCATGTTCGTCAAATTTTGGCACAAACTTTGTCACTTTAATTGCATCAAACTTGACGTCACACGACTCCACAGTAGCTCTCTTATCCAGCAACTCTAACTGGAACGCCTTTCTCTCTACCTGTCCTCCCTTTCTCTTTCTCTGTCCTCTATTTCTTTTTGCTCCAACCTTAACTTCATTTCCCACTCCAGCTTCTCTCTCTCTAACTGCAGCTCTAGTAACTTTACTGACGGATCTTCTTCTCTCACAGTTGGACTGCAGACTCCTCCAAAATTAACTTTTCCACCAAACTACTATTTACGGCATTTTTGACAGTTGCCTTTTTCCAGTTTGACTTAATTTATACTTTATAATGCTTAGCCAACGAAACCGATCATCTTTACGAATGGTACTTCACTCCAGACTTAACACTTAAGGTTCAGTAATGACCTTAGCTAGATCAAAAGGCTTCATATTAAACAAATATGGCAACTTACCGACTACTGGAGAAAACTTACTCCAAGTAATTTGCAAACTTCACTCCTGATGATTTTAATTTAATTATTTAATTTTAGCCAAAGTCTCCCGGACACAGGCCCCCATTTTGTTATGTCATAACTTATCAACTTGAATTACGTTAAAGATTAATATACTAATAGTGGCACAACAACAACAACAACAAAGTGGCAACTCCACACATCTTGGTCATGGGTTCAACCACAGTCCTCTCTTTATCACAACAGTTCAGGAGAGAAGGTTTGGTATTATACACATCACGAAGGATTTAAATACAATCTAATAACAAAAGTTTACCATAATAAGTGTGTAGGTTATATCATGAACATATAAATTAAAACAAGAGAATAAAAAATATACATAATCCTTAATAAACAACTACTATATGCACAATAAATAAACACTAAACTACTTTGCAATATCACCATTGATTGCACCCATATATAATACTAGAGCAGCACTGAATTGTTAATACTTTTACTTAAGTAACAAAGTTCGGTATTTCTTACAACTCTGTCCATTATGTGGCGAGATTCGTTCTAGGTTACTATTTAGTAATCTGAAATTTTTATTGGAACATTCGGGATAAGTTCTCGGGTGTGGGAGGCACCCGAAAGACTTATCCAGAATGTTCTAACTAGTTATATATGAATAGAAAAGGTCTCTGAAAGGCAATATATACATGTAATTATTGTATCAAGCAATAGGAGAGAACAACGGTGAATAATAGACCCAACATACAAATACAATGGTTTATTAAAGACACAAAATGGTTATTAAATGACGTTATATGCACAAAATAGGAACTCCTTGTACTAGCCCTCAGGCTCAATTTACTTACACCACAACTGGGTGTACACACACAATAACACACAAACTCTCACAGCACCTTAGCACCATTAAAACCAGTGGCACTTGACAGTACAACACAAATGAAAACCTAGCACAGTTTCCAGAAGTTCATAAGGTATATAACGACAGTATAGAAAATATGTTGATAAATATCAATATTACTAGTAACGATGTGCTTAAAGTAATTAACAAACTGAAGCCTCATAAATCGCCTGGTCCAGACGAGGTATATGCTAGAATATTAAAAGAATGTAGAGATGAGTTGAGTAATCCATGAGCAGTTTTATTTAATAAGTCATTAGAATCGGGCCTAGTGCCAGAAGCTTGGAAACTTGCAAATGTAGTTCCGATTTTCAAAAAGGGTGATAAATCAATAGCATCAAATTACCGTCCCATTAGTCTCACGTCAATCATAGGCAAGTTGCTAGAGTCAATTATTGCTACAAAAATCAGAAGCCACCTTGAAACATTCAACTTCATTCATTCTTCTCAGCACGGGTTCACCCAGGGACGTTCTTGTCTCACAAATTTGCTTAGCTTTTTCTCAGAAGTATATGAAGCGGTAGATAATGATAAGTCATATGATATAATTTATTTAGATTTCAGTAAAGCATTCGATAGAGTCCCTCATGAGAGATTGATAAGGAAGGTAGAAGCACATGGAATAGGTGGATCAGTATTAAAATGGATTAGGTCATGGTTAACTGGTAGGAAACAAAGAGTCAGCATAAATGGATTAAAGTCAGACTGGGGTGCGGTCAAAAGCGGAGTTCCCCAGGGATCTGTATTAGGCCCTCTGCTGTTTGTTATATTCATTAATGATCTTGATTTAGGCATAACTAGTAGGATTAGTAAATTTGCAGATGATACCAAAATGGGGAGAGTGATAAATTCAGACAGTGACTTTGAACACCTTCAAAGAGATCTAGATACCTTACATGAGTGGTCAGTAGACTGGCAAATGAATTTTAATACTGATAAATGCAAGGTACTACAGATAGGGAAGACGAATACAAACGTTAAGTATAAACTAGGTAACACGGAAATAGAAAACTCAGTTTGTGAAAAAGATCTAGGTGTATTTGTTAGCAACGACTTGAAACCTAGAAAACAATGTATTAGCGTTCGCAACAAGGCAAACAGGATTCTTGGGTTCATATCTAGGTCTGTGAGTAACAGAACTGCTGACGTTATCTTGAAACTTTACCTAGCATTAGTGAGGCCACACATGGATTATGCGGTTCAGTTCTGGTGTCCTTATTATAGAATGGACATAGATTCTTTGGAGAGAGTACAAAGAAGAATGACAAAAATGATCCATAATATTAGAAACCTTCCATATGAAGAAAGACTGAAAAGCTTAGGCTTACATTCATTAGAGAGGCGTAGAGTTAGGGGAGATATGATAGAGGTGTACAAGTGGGTAAGTGGGATTAACAAGGGTAAAATGGAAGATGTTCTGAAGCTCAGTAATAACGAAATAACTAGAACAAATGGCTTTAAATTAGATAAATTCCGATTCAGAAAGGATATAGGCAAGCACTGGTTTGGTAATAGAGTTGTGGATATGTGGAATAGGCTACCGAGTGCTATAGTAGGATCGGGGACGCTAGGGAGCTTCAAGACGAAGTTGGATAGGCACATGGAAGTGCTGGGATGGGTGTGAAAGGGATCTGCCCTGTATGGGCCAGTCGGCCTCCTGCAGTATCCCACTTTCTTATGTTCTTATGGGAGTCTCATCACCACGTGGCACCTTCCAACAAACTCGGATAATTCCGGTGGAATCACACAGCCACCAAAGAGCCCTACTGAGCCATGGACTCATCCACCAATGATGGGGCAGGTAGTTGTTTGTAGGGCCTGATGATCCGGGGTCACCACGTGGGCAGAGCGTTTGGGGAAGACTGGCCAGCTATGGGGCCCATAGGTGGTAGTGGAGCTTCTGGCGGTCGGGACTCACGGAGATAACCGATTCTACTGGTCTTCAGACATCTCCCCAGACAAGTGGATGCGTCATCCACGCTACAGACACGGCCTAGGCTCTGATGGGACCTGTGGAATGAGGATCCTGGCGGCTTACTGATGGTTGATAACGAACATCAACGTTTCAAAGGGATGTTAAGGACGTAAAAATACTTCACTAAAAGCACATCAACTACGTTACTGTAACGCATGCACAATCAAACTATTAATTAGGTCAAATCACTTTAAAATGGAGAATACAACACGGAGTGGAATGACCTACCTGTGGAATAAGGATCGTGGCGGCTTACTGACCGTTTGAAATGTCCGGCGCACTCTCACCCACGCCAGGTCACAGATTCCACCTACGCAACCATTTCACTGTATTACGTTACTGTACACTCTGACGTTTGAAACCGAGACTACGAACTCAGTTTCATTAGCTTATATTCTCTTCACAAACAATGCTCTGACTGATCTGTCAAAGGCAAGAATTAAATTGATCACAAAAGGTTGGATGGCAATCCCGGGTGAGCAAGTCCAAACACGCAGCGCCTTACTACAAACACGAAGAGCAGGTCTAAATGTTCCCTTCAGGAAAATTAACTAATTCCATAGTTAACATCCCTGCAACAATTTCACTATGATTATCAGGGTCTCTGATATTCATAGGTGGAAAAAGGTTTACAGGTCTCGGTAGATGCAAAAGAGTTTACAAACTCGGTCAACACAAATTCAACATCTTGATGACGTCATGAAAGAAACAGAAAACGGAGGATGTTTCTACTGGGGGACTCAGAAAGTTTTGTGGGCGTGTAAGCGTAATATGAATCATTAGGTTTTAACAGGCTAGCCGTCATTACGATCATGGCACTATAGATGTAACGTCATTTCCAAATCGCAAAAGTATTATATAGAAAAGATCCAAGATGAGCCAAATGTGCTTGGTAGATTGTTGAGGTAATAGTTTACGAGTGTCACCTGTGACCCACACCGATCACCTTGAAAAAAAAAATTCCGTGCTATAATTCACTATTTGGGTTGTTGTTCTGGTGGTGCCTACAGTGTTTGTTAGGTTGGGTTACATAAAATATTTTTTTAGAGGAAATGGTCCAACCTAAACTACAATCAGGGTTGGGAAAAAAGTGTCATAATTGATTAGCGATAAGACACTATTTTAAATAATTACATAAATAGCATTAATTTATAAAACCACAAATGTATAAAATTTGAATACAAATGAGAAACCATGAAAAATTACCAATATACTGCATATTAAGCCCCATTCCAAGTTAAGTCCTTATAGTACAGTAGCCTATATGAGGCAGACAAAACCCTAAATTAAAGCAGTACAGTACAGTACAGTTTTCTGCTCTTTTCTCTTTTATTTTGTCTTTTAGTGGTATCTTTTGGGTTTCAGTCAAGCTAGTTGTCATTTCTCTTGAAAAAGAAGTTTGATAACCACCACTCGCGCTTCAACTTCAAATTTGGCCCCACATATCAAGCCGATTTGTTACATTTATCTTGCCCAGGCCTATCAACCCTCCCGAATTGCGACATTACAGCTACTAAATGGTAACCTGAATGTACAAGCTGCTAATTGAGTTTGATGAATCCATTTGTCGGGTCACTAAAAAGTAACCCGATGTTCAGGGATTGCTCCTCGGAGTTGCTGCCCTGAATGTTAACAAAAATGGCTGTCTATGTGCATATCCTCGTCAGTCAGTAGCTAAAACACAATGCCCCGATCACTCATGTCTACCACACAATACTTTCGAGTTTTAATGTAATATTTGTGTTCATGAAATGTTTGCTGTGAACTCTTACCGTTTCATGTTAAAATTACATAAGGATGAAGATAGGAATATAAAATGTTATATCTTAGGAGAAATAAATTATTTATATGTTACAAACACATAAATAAAAAAAACGAACACACATTGTATCTGCTACACTCCTGAGTTAATGAAAAAGTCCACTTTAGAGCGGGTCTATGTGCTCCTCCACTTTGAACTACACAACTATATTCATAGTAGAGAGGTTCATAATGGAGACTGGTGCTGGTGGGTATATTATTCCTCTTCAATTGCTTTTTTTAAAGTCATTAATGACCCCAGTCTCATTGTATATGAATCATGATAGTTTATTGTAGTATGGAAATTATGATTCTAGGGACAATTGATGACATTCACCACCAGCATCCAGAGCTGACCCATCTCAGCTATTCTTCATCGCCTGGATGAGGTAGCTACTGCCATCAAACAGATGAAAAATAACAAAGCCTGAGGGCCTGATGGAATCCCAGCCGAGGTGTACAAAGCAGGAAGACCTGTGCTTACCAGCCGTCTCCACTTTCTCCTGAAGAATATATGAGAAAAGGAAGAAATCCCCCAAGCTCTTAAAGACGACTCCATCGTCAATATTTATAAGAACAAGGGAGACCGGTCAGACTGTAGTAACTACCGCGGGATCTCCCTGCTTTCCGTAACTGGCAAGATTATCCCCAGAGTCCTCCTAAACAGACTTCTTCCTGAAGCGGAAAACTTCAACCAGAATCTCAATGTGGCTTTAGTGGAACCACTGACATGATCTTTGCTGCCCGCTAGATACAGGAACAGTGCAGAGAACAGCGTCGTGGGTCACGACGCTGTGACCTGTACATGGCTTTCATAGATCTAACCAAGGCCTTCGAATCGGTCAACAGAGAAGTCCTCTGGCGGACCCTCAGCCATTTGGCTGCCCACCAAAATTCATCGTGAGGCAACTCCACGATGGTTTGAACGGCAGCGTCCTGCACATTGCCACCCAGTCTTCGTTCTTCCCCATCCAAACAGGGGTTAAACAAGGGTGTGTACCGGCACTAACTCTCTTTTCCATTTTCTTGACTGCCTTCCTTACTCGTGGCAGTACCAATTTAAATACGTAGAAACAAGCCGCAATTGACGAGCACTGGATCCTACTCACTGCACCTTGTTCAAGTTCTACTTGGTTCCTGACGGCTCAATGAAACACAGTCTTCGCAGATGCAGTTCATTGGGAGAGGTCTGCACAGTGGTGCAGCAGGAAACAATCTGTCTCACACCCACAGGGTAATTGCACATGATCAAAAAACCTCGTGCTATGTCATCTAAATACTCGGACATCCAACTTCATTCACACTGCTAGGTGGCAGCACTCATGCACACCTCACTCACTCCACTAGAGGACAGCATTCGTGCACTCGCTCGTTCACGTCATACAGTGGTTCACTTGCTCGGCTCGTTCGTATTGCATAAACACCACACACTCAGTACTTAGACCAATACTATTTATTATATACATAAAGGATATAGACATAGGCGTAGACGCAACATAAGTAAATTTGCTGACGACACTAAAATAGGAAATGTAATTTAATCTGACTTGGACTCTGCAAAACTACAGGGGGATCTAAACATTTTTTTTTTGCATGGTCTGAAAAATGGCAGATGAAATTTAATGTGGACAATTGTCAAGCAGTTAGCCTAGGAGATGTAAACAAAGAAACCAGTTATCAGATAAACAGCGTTGATATAGAGAAGTCCGTCTGTGAGAAAGATTTGGGGGTAATGATAAGTAGGAATCTTAAACCAAGACAACAATGCATATTTGCTCCAAAAAAGATCATCAAAGTACTTGGGTTCATACAAAGGAGTGCTAGTTACAAGACTAGCGAGGTTATCCTAAAACTATATCATGCAGTTCAGGTTTGGTCATCGTACTACAGAATGGATATCGAATCCCTAGAAAGCATACAATGGAGGATGACAAGACTAAGCCTGGACGTAGAGTGAAAGGTGATATGACTGAGGTGTATAAATGGAAGTCAGGGTTAAGCAAAGGTGATATAACAAAGGTACTTAAACTATCCAGCCAGGAACGTACTTGTAGCAATAGTCTAAATTTGACAAATTTAGATTTAGGAGCGAGATAGGTAAACATTGATTTGCAAATAGAGCAGTGGATGAGTGGAACAAGTTACCAAACATAATCATTAACTCGAATACGCTGGATAGCTTCAAATATAGGTTGGACGCAAAAATGAGCGATAGGGGTTGAGTGTAAATAAGACTGCCTAGTATGGGCCAATAGGCTCGCTGCAGTTTCCTCCATTCTTATGTCCTAATGTTCTTCATTCTTTCAGTGAAAATGAGTCACTCAATATACTGCAAATCTGCCCCTTTAAAAGCTTTGGTGGCTGTCTTTTAAATTATACTGTAATTCTCTTAAGCTAAGCTACGACACGTACACTTATAAAATACATAACTTCTTACATCTTCCCATCGATATTTACCCTTAACTAATTTTCAACTTGACTAGGGAAGAAGGCATGTAGAATCCTACCATCTTCTTGTCAAGGGCAATTTTGAAGCTTCCACAACATTTGTTGGTAGACTTTGTCATAGGTTTTCCGCAGTGTGTGAAGAGTTACCTTCTTATATTCATCGTGCATTGCACCTTGGTGAGCTTGTGGTTTTGTTCCCTCGTGTTAGTGACGCGTGACATCCCAAAATATTGCCAGGGTTCACGTTTTCCACCCCTTTCACGCTTTTGAATGTGATTCTGAGATCCGTCCTATCTTGTCTTGTCTGCAGAATTGTCAGTCCTAAGGCTCTCCTCAGTCTACAGTACTTGGATAGTCGAGATGAAATCCCCGGAATAATCTTAGTCGCTCTGTGTTGTAATCCATCCAGGGATGTTATGTCTTTCAGGAAGTAAGGTCTCCATACATAATTACAGTAGTCCACATGGGGACTTACGAGACACTTATAAAGTTAAAGGAGCATTTTATATATTTGTTTATGAAGGTAAGATACTGTACGACTTCTAATTCCTAACGTTTGCTTTGCTTATATCATTGCTGCTCCCGATTGTTGCTTGTTTTCCTCATCAACAGTGTACAGGGAGGTGTTTATTCAGTAGGTTGTTTTAATCCATGTGCAGTTTTATATTTTGTACGACCATTTGAACAATTCCTGCAGCTCTTTTTGTCTGGATTTATTACAGTTGTAAACGAAACCCAATTGAAGTTTCTTCTTTTATTAAAAAGTATTATTTGTATAATTCCTGAGTGTAGATCAACCGTAAGTTCCACTATTTATGAGTGTGGTGAGAAAGGGACGGCGTCTATGTAACTAGACGTGAATCAACGTCCGTTTGATATTAGTTTGTGAGTGAGACTGACTAAGGGCATCCAGTGGTGCGCGCTTAGATAATTGCTGTCCTATGGTCAAATGGGCTTCTCCCTCTTGGGGAAGCTACCGTTCACGTGATCAGTTCATGTCCTCCTCATTGTTAGTGGAAACTTACAGGGGATGAATCTGAATATAAATCAAATGTAAAGAACCCATTTATATAATACTTTCTGTTGATGAGACAGGGGCCATTACACTAGCTTATCTTAGCTCACCCGCCTTTGACTGCACATCTCCAAACCAATTATATACTTTTATCAATATCAGACCGAAGATAGTGGACACAGGGCCTAAAATCGTGTAGATTGATATTCTATTCACACTCACTACATAAAAGGAGTTGTACAAATAACAATAATTATCACATACAAGATTTCCATTTTATAAAATATTAGTCTTGTGATGTGTGATGTATTTATGAGAGTATTAATCATGCCGCAGGGTTTCTGGGCGAGAAGGACTCCCCTGACAGCGGGAGGACGTTGGTGCAGAGTACTCACGCTGCCAGCATCTACGACAAGTTTCCACACAACCTGATGACGCGCTATAGTCAGTTACATCCAGACCTACCCACCATCTTACTCCTACGTGACCCTGTCCAGTAAGTCACCTTCTCCTGTGGCCTGTCACTGACATCATGTGTTTATCTCGAGCTAGGCATCACAGAACATGTACTCTACAACATACGTGATCCAATCTTTAACTGGTATCCAGATTCCTGATTCTAATATACAGTATTGTAACTAATTCTTTCTCGTTTGTTTATGGAACAGAGCCATCAGCTCCTACTGGAAACATTATGTTTCAAACAAAACGAAGGGAATCATCTCAAGCGAAAAGGGTTCCATCTCAAGTGAAGAAAAGGGGACCATCTCAAACGAAAAGAAGGGTACCGTCAAAAGTGAAAAAAGGGGTTCCGTCTCAAGCGAAAAAAAAAGTCCCGTCTCAAGTGGAAAAAATTATACCACCTCAAGCAAAAAAATGGGTACCGTCTCAAGTGAAAAAATGGGTACCCTCTCAAGTGAAAAAAATGGTACCATTTCAAGCGAAAAGAAGGGAACCATCTCAAGCGAGAAAAAGGGTGCCGTGTTAAACAAAAAAAAGGGTACCATCTCAAGGAAAAAGAAGGCTAGTGTCTCTGACAAAAATCACGAGGATGGTAAGTTTAAAGACGAAAGTAAGTTGTCAACAATATTTAAAGTATATTTTCTAAAAAAAAAATAGTGATAAACAATTAGCTAATATTTCTGTCTCTCAGTTTTGATAGTATCTTTGGAGTACTGCTCTTACATCTGGGGTGGCTCTTCTTCTGTTCAACTGTTAGATAGTGTGGAATTTAAGACATTTAGTCTTATTAACTCTCATCTTTTAGTTGACAATCTCTCTTCCCTTTCTCTTCGCCGCAATGTTGCTTCACTCTCTCTCTTTTGCAGGTACTTTAGCGAGCAATGTTTGGTGTATTTGGCATCCTGTGTACCGCCGACAAAGCCGTGGGCTCTTAACACACGTCTTGCCCGCGGTGCCCACACATTTCTCTGTGGATGTCGGTCACACTAGAATAACCTGTTATAGTGCATCCTTCTTTAAACACACAGCCAAACTGTGAACTGCTCTACATTCTTCGGCGTTTCAATACTCACACAATCTGTCTCAATTAAAATACCTAGTTTTCCGGCATCTTTGTGGTGTAGATAATAAAACCTTTACCCTCACTTTACCTGCCACTAACACTATCTATACCTTCACTTTACCAGCCACTAACACTATCATTACCTTCACTTTACCTGCCACTAACACTATCTATACCTTCACTTTACCTGCCTCTAACACTATCTATCTCCTTCACTTTACCTGCCACTAACACTATCTATACCTTCACTTTACCTGCCACTACCACTATCTATACCTTCACTTTACCTGCCACTAACACTATCTATACCTTCACTTTACCTGCCACTAATACTATCTATACCTTCACTTTACCTGACACTAACACTATCTTTCCCTTTACTTTACCTGCCACTAACACTATCTTTACCTTCACTTTACCTGCCACTAACACTATCTATACCTTCACTTTACCTGCCACTAACACTATCTATACCTTCACTTTACCTGCCACTAATACTATCTATCTCCTCTCAATTTTACCCCAGCCACCAACACCATCTATAATCTTCACTTCCACTCCATGCCACCAACACCATCTATACCTTCACTCTTCCGCCACCTCACAACACCACATCCATTCCCCTTCACTTTTACCTGCCACCAACACCACCATACCTCCACCCACCCGCCACCAACACCATCTATACCTCACTCCACCCTGCCACCAACTACACCATCCTCCTCCACCCACCCCACCAACACCATCTATACCTCCACCTCACCGCCACCAACACTATCTACACCTTCACTTTACCTGCCACCAACACCATCTTTACCTTCACCTTACCTGCCACCAACACCATCTTTACCTCCACCACCTGCCACCAACACCATCTTTACCCTTCACTTTACCCGCCACCAACACCATATCTATCTCCCTTCCACTCTTACCTGCCACCAACACCATCTATACCTTCACCTTTCACCAGCCACTAACACCATCTATACACCTTCACTTTTACCCGCCACCAACACCACATCTATCTCCTCCACTCCCTACCTGCCACTAACACTATCTATACCTCTCACCTTTACCTGCCACCACCACTATCTATCACCTTCACTTTACCTCGCCACCAACACCTCATCTATCCTCCTCCACCTCCCACTGCCACCAACACCATCTATACCTTCACTTCACCTGCCACCAACACCATTCATACCTCCACTTTACCCGCCACCAACACTATCTTTAACCTCCACTCTTCACCAGCCACCAACACCATCTATACCCTCACCTTTACCTGCCACCACCATCTATCTCCTTCACTTTACCCGCCACTCAACACTATCTTTACCTTCACTTTACCTGCCACTCAACACCATCTATAACCTTCACTTTACCTGCCACTCAACACCATCTTTACCTCTCACTCTACCCGCCACCAACACCATCTTTACCTCACTTCACCCGCCACACACCATCTACACCTCACCTTTCACCGCCACTCAACACCATCTTTACCTTCCACTCTTACCCTGCCACTAACACCATCTTTTGACCTCTCAATTCTCACCTGCCACCAACACCTATCTTTTACCTCTCACTTTTCACCTGCCACCAACACCATTCATCTCCCTTCACTTTACCTGCCACTTCACCATCTCTTACCTTCAATTTTACCTGCCCACCAACACCATCTCATCTTCACCTTTACCAGCCACACCATCTATACCTCTCACCTTACCTGCCACTCAACACCATCTTACCTTCACTCTCACCTGCCACCAACACCCATCTTATACCTTCACTCTCACCTGCCACTCAACACCATCCTTTAACTCTCAACTTTACCCGCCACCAACACCATATCTATATCCTTCACTTTTCACTGCCACCAACACCATCTTTACCTTCCACCTTTACCTGCCACTCAACACCATCTTTACCTCTCACTTACCTGCCACCAACACCATCTATACCTTCACCTGACCCGCCACCAACACCATCTTTCACCTCCACTCCCCACTCCACACCAACCACATCCACCTTCCACCTTTACCAGCCACCAACACCATCTTACACCACCTACCCGCCACTAACACCATCTCACCTTCCACTCTACCCGCCACCAACACCATCTACACCCTCTCACTGCACCCGCCACCAACACCTCATCACTATCTACACCCCACTCCACCCACCACCAACACCACATCTTATCCTCCACTCCCTACTTGCCACCAACACCATCTCTTAACCTCCACTCACCTCACACCCCAACACCATCTTAACTTCACCTTTACCTGCCACTCAACACTATCTATACCTCTCACTTTACCTGCCACTAACACTATCTATACCTCCACTTTCACCTGCCACTAACACCATCTTTACCCCCTCACTTTACCCGCCACTAACACTATCTTTACCTCTCACATTACTCCACACTCAACACCATCTTTACCTCACTCTTACCCGCCACCAACACCATCTACACCTCTCACTTACCTCGCCACCAACACCATCTTTACTCTCTCACTCACTCCACACTCAACACCATCTTTACCTCTCACTCTCACCTGCCGCCAACACCACATCCATCTCCCTCCACCCTACAGCCACCAACACCATCTTTACCTTCACCTTACCTGCCACTCAACACTATCTATATCTCACTCTTTACCCAGCCACCAACACCATCTTACTCTCTCACTTTACCTGCCACTCAACACCATCTATACCTCTCACCTTTACCTGCCACCAACACCATCTCCATACCTTCACTCCTCCGCCACCAACACTATCTTTACCTCCACTTTACCTGCCACTCAACACCACATCTCATCACCTTCCACCTTCCACTGCCACCAACACCATTCCTTTTACTCCACCCCATCTGCCACTCAACACCATCTTCACCTGCCACTCAACACCATCTATACCTCCACTTTACCCGCCACCAACACCACATCTATCTCCCTTCCACTTTACCCGCCACCAACACCATCTTTACCTCTCACTTTACCTGCCACCACCACCATCTATCTCCCTTCCACTTTACCCGCCACCAACACTATCTACACCTTCACCTACCCGCCACTAACACCATCTTTACCTCCACCTTACCTGCCACCCACCACTCATCTATCCCCTCCACTCACTGCCACCAACACCATCTTTTACCTCTCTCACCTTCACTCCTGCCACTCAACACCATCTTTACCCGCCACCAACACCATCTTACACCTCCACTCACCTGCCACTAACACCATCTTCACCCGCCACCAACACCATCTACACCTTCCATTTTACCTGCCACACCTCACACATTCCATCTCCTTCACTCTCACCAGCCACCACCATCTCTTCACCCTCTCCACCTTACCTGCCACCAACACCATCCATACTCTCCACACCTTCAATTCCGCCACCAACACCATTCACCACCTCACCCTCAGCCACCTCAACACCATCTATACCTCCACCTCACCTCGCCACCAACACCATCCACACCCTCCCACCTCACCTGCCACCACTGACCATCCACACCTCCACCTTACCCGCCACCAACACCATCTCTTCACCCTGCCACCAACACCATCTATACCTCCACTTCACCCGCCACCAACACCACATCCATCTCCTCCACTCTTTACCTGCCACCACCATCTTACCTCTCACTCTACCTGCCGCTAACACCATATCTATCTCCCCACCTTTACCAGCCACCAACACTATCTTTACCCTCTCCACTTTACCTGCCACTCAACACCATATCTATACCCCTCCACCCACCAGCCACCAACACCATCTCATTCTCCACTTACCCACGCCACAACACCATCTCACCTCTCACCTCCACCTGCCACACCATCTCATCTCCTTCACTCTTCACCCGCCACCAACACCATCTCTCACTTCACCTTTCACCCGCCACCAACACCATCTTTCATCTCCACTCTTACCTGCCACTAACACCATCTATACCTTCACTTTACCTGCCACTAACACTATCTTTACCTTCACTCTTTACTCCCACTCAACACCATCTTTACCTCTCACTCTTACCCGCCACTCAACACCATATCTACCTCCTCACTTTACCAGCCACCAACACCATCTATACCTCACTCTTTACCCCACTCAACACCATCTTTACCTCCACTCTCACTCCTGCCACCTCAACACCATCTTACACTCCACCTTTAACTCGCCACCAACACCATCTTTACCTTCCCACTCACCTGCCACCAACACATCTATCCTCCACCCTTACCTGCCACCAACACCATCTTCACCTTCCACACTCTCACCTGCCACTCAACACCATCTATCACCTTCCACCTTTACCCGCCACTAACACCATCTTACACCACCTCACCTGCCACCAACACCATCTACATATCTCCACTTACCCGCCACCAACACCATCTCATCTCACCCCTACCCAAGCCACTAACACCATCTCACCCTCCCACACACCCGCCACCTCAACACCATCTCACCTCCACCTCACCTGCCACCAACACCATCCACAATCTCTCACCTTCACTCTAGCCACCACACCATCTTTCCCTTCCACCCTACCGCCACCAACACCATCTCTTTACCCCACCTTTCACCTGCCACCAACACCACATCCATCCTCCACTTTCACTGCCACCAACACCATCTTACCTTCACTCTTTACCTGCCACCAACACCATCTTTACCTGCCACCAACACCATCTATACCCTTCACTTTACCTGCCATCAACACCACATCTATCTCCTCCACTCTTACCTGCCACTCAACACCATCTTACCTCTCCACCTTGCACCTGCCACCAACACCATCCATACCCTCTCACCTCACCTGCCACCAACACCATCTCTTTACCTCTCACTCTACCAGCCACCAACACCATCCCATCCTCCACCTTCACCCCACCAACACCATCTACACCTCCACTCCCTACCCGCCACCCAACACCATCCTCACCTCCCCCACCTTTAACCTGCCACCACACCCATCTCTTTACCCTCCCCATTCCACCTGCCACCAACACCATCTCACCTTCACTCTCACCTGCCACCAACACCATCTCACTCCACCCACCCGCCACCAACACCACATCTCCTCCACTCCACTGCCACCAACACCATCTCTCACCTCCACACTCCACCCGCCAC
This sequence comes from Homarus americanus, assembly GCF_018991925.1. Classification (NCBI taxonomy): domain Eukaryota; kingdom Metazoa; phylum Arthropoda; class Malacostraca; order Decapoda; family Nephropidae; genus Homarus; species Homarus americanus. The sequence continues at coordinate 187,967 of NW_024713129.1, forward strand.
TCACCACACACCTCCACCTCACCAGCCACCAACACCATCTCACCTCCACTCACCTGCCACCAACACCACATCCATCCTCCACCTTAGCCACCAACACTATCTCACCTCCACCTTACCTGCCACTCAACACCATCTATACCTCCACCTTTACCTGCCACCAACACCATCTTACTCTTTCACTTCTTTACCACCGCTACTAACACTATCTTTACCTTCACTTACCAGCCACTAACACATATCTATCTCCTTCACTTTACCTGCCACTAACACACCTTACCTTCACTTTACCTGCCAGCAACACATCTTAACTCTACTATACCTTCCAAACATCTTCTACCTGCCACTAACACTATCTTTACCTCTCACCTTTACCTGACACCAACACTATCTTCCCTACTCTCACTCCGCCACCACTGACCATTCCACTCTACCTGCAACCAACACCATCTTTACTCTCTCACTTACCCGCCACTCAACACCATCTTTAACTTCCACTCTTTACCTGCCACTAACACTATATTCCTCACTCCACCACCAACACCTTCCCACCTCACCCCCCACCAACACCATCTCATCTCCACCCCACCATCCACCTCAACACCAACCATAACCCTCCACCTCCCTCACACCAACACCCCACCCCATCTCACCCCACACCAACACCATCTCACCTCCACCCCACACCACACCACCATCCACACCTCCACTCAATCTCCACCAACACCATCTCACCTTCCACTCTCAATCCGCCACCAACACCATCCACACCCCACTCCCCACCTGACACCACCACTATCACCTCCACATTCTGCCACTCAACACCATCTCTTTACCTGCCACTCAACACTATCTAACATAAATTTAATAATTGAATGTACTATACCAATCCTAGATGCACCTCTATGCTGGTTGTTCGATTTATTAACTCTGCACCTGACAAATGCAATTTCACGCCAGCACAAGCATCCTCAACGGTCAATTGTCAATTTCATATACACCGGGACACAATAGCTGTCATTCTATTACACCCCCCACTGGCCCCATCCCCATCCCCATCCCCACACCCCCACACCCCCACTGTCATCCCCACACTGTCATCCCCACACCATCCCCACACCATCCCCACACTGTCATGTCATCCTCACACTGCCGGTCATCCCCTACACTGCTCATCTTGACACTGCTGCGCTTCATTCCCACTGTTGGTGTCATCCCTATACCGTTGGTGTTTTCATTCTTTACACTGTTGGTCATCCCCTGTCCCCCACACCATCCCCACACCCCACACCATCCCCCACACCGTCATGCCTTCCCATCCCCACACCGTCATGCCTCATCCCCCACACCGTTGCGTCATCCCTGACACCGTCGGTGTCATCCCCATAACTGTCAAGTCCTTTCACACTGTCAAGTTCATCCCCTACACCGTCATCCTCACACTGTTGGTGTCATCCCTTTATACTGCTGGTGTCATTCTTTATTATAATGCTGGTGTTTATTCCTTTATACTGTTGGTGCTATTCCTTTTATACTGCTGGTGTCATTCCTTTATACTGTTGGTGTCATTCCTATACTGTTGGTGTCATCTTCATTATACTGTTGCTAAATTCAAACTTTTCCAATGATGGATCTTTTATTTATTTAGAAAGACTAACAACTATTTTAATGTTTATCCCGTTCATATCTTAATCATTTACCACAGCCACTGGTGTCGCCTCTTCAAATGGAAACCATCCCAGCTAATTTTTAAATATTATAACTAGCTTGTAGCTGTCAACAGTGTATGAATTATTTTGAGGAAATATCCGCTTTCCGTAAGACCAGCTGATCACTTAATTCCAGTTTCCTACGTTCGGTGTGCTGTGGTCTTGGACAAATATTTGAGCAGGCCCGCAACGCGACCGAGACAGTTGACGCCACGAGGATCAAGATCACTTATTAGTCTCATACAGCCTGTTACGTCTCTGTTCTCTCACCTGGTTTTTAGTGCTAGAAATTCAAAATATGACGATTGGTCCCTCAAAATAATGAAAAGACAGCATTGTCCCCATGCGCTGGAATTCACTCTCAGTCTGCCCAATCCAACCCTTGAGCCACGACCAGCACTTCTCAACCTCCCAGAGCCATAATCCATCATACCCTGACGACAGCAAACCTGCACTCCACCATCAAACGCCCGATTCACAAGCGGGACCAGTGTCAAAAGTAATAATTTACCAACTACTGCTACATAACGTCTGGAACCTGGACACTGCAAGGATCGACTCAATCTTCACTTACAACCAATCTCAACGCCCAGCTCTTATCTCCTCCGTCCCAACCTATGACTCCTCCTAGTCCTGTTTGTCTAGTCCCTCGGCAGCCAGAGCCCTTCTCGTCATCATGCTTGCCGCTGAGGAGGCCTTCACCCCTGGCTCATCCACCACCGAGCTAGATATTCCTGCACAGTCACTCCTATTCCTGGCCAGAAGCCTCGATCCCGCACAAGCGAAAGGGTACAATCCCGCCCCTGGTACCCACTGAACTCATCAATTCTGGAACCTTAGCAACATTGGCACCTCTCCACACATATCGTTCTTCGCCTTCTAAACCACACGGCCTTAACTACCGTGTTGCCTCACTCAGTACATCTTACGGAAATCATCACTTGGAGTTCCCCTGTGCGTCTCCTGAATCTCTTCTGCCATCCATCTCCGTATCCCCTAAAACATTTCATGCATTCCCACCCTGCGCAGCCCATCTACCGTCCACAGCTCACTCACCCCCAGCCACATTATTCTCCACTATATTAATTTGCCGTATATCTGCCATCACTCTCTCCTTCCTGTTCTAGAGCCTAGATAGAGCATCTGCTACTGTGTTGTTTCCGCCTTGTACTGATGATGAACTGAATTGCTCTAAACCAGCATTCCACCTGTTCCGACTGCCCCTTAATTACGCGGTCTTTTATGACTCAATGGATTGTTATCAGTGTAGACAGCGAAATGTTTCGCCATTTAGTCCCTGAACTTATTCACTATTGCCTATTTGAGTGCTATCATTTCTAACCTAAGGGAGCTATATTTTGTCATGTTTCTTGATTTCCTGAGGCTCCGGCTTGCATTGCACGCAGGATTCAGCTTGCCATTTATCTGGGACAGCACAGCACCTAGCCCACTGAAACTTGCATCTGTCCCTAAGGTGAATTCTCAATGAAATCTGACAGGCAATCCTGGCGACTGCTTCACCACGTCTTTCATCTTCTGGAACGCCTACTGCTACCTCCTCCCCTTCACCCCCAACTAGATCCTTCGCCTTCCTATGCATCAGCTCATGCAATGGAGCAGCTATCTGAGAAAACTCGTTGATGAATTTGTTATAAAAAGAGTCTAATCCCAACAACGCCTTTCACATCTTTCTCTGTCTGAGGACTGGCCAGTCTTTTACTACTATCCTGTCCCTGGGTCGACGGTATATATGCATTTTTTTTATTTACATCTCAAGCGATGACTATCCCTGAACACAGCCTAAGTAAACATTACTACAGTATTCTCATACAGGCTTCGCAAGTTTATTATGAAACTATCCACATGGGAGTCTCTGGTGACAGATGTACTGATATGGCAGTCAGCTCCACTCCACGTCGTTCACTATGAGCGCCTGGTAAATAACACAGACTTATTCCGTGGGATGCTACACTTCCTCAGGTAAGGTTGAAGCTCTACTGCACCACACCTTCCTGATAAGCATATTATTAGATATTTTATACAAAATGTCCTAAACGCTGCTGCCTTCTGTTAACAATGCTGTAACTCTCTGATGTAATGTGACAATAACACACTTGGCGTTGTCTTGTACGAAGGTAAATATTTATCTGAGGTCACTAGAGGAAGGCCTATTCGTCCTGTACAGGTAAATATCTAATAAATGTATACAATATGAGGTACAACTGTAACATAATAGCAACATTATCCTCCCTGGTACCAGAGGATGAAGAACGCCTTCTCGTGTTTCTCCCCACCTGCGTGACCCGTCAAGAGTGTGGACAAGAAGGCTGTTGATCCCTTTACGAGCTCCGAGAAATGAAAATTGCGAAAGCCGTGGACAGAGTTAACCGACTACTTTACTATTAAGATCCAGTCATGGCTTCCCAGAAAACTTAACAGATTGACAACTCAACCACAGCTGACTGTCTACCTAGTACTCAGAGAGTGACTTGAGGAACAAGGACCTGACAACAATTTAATAATTACAAAAAAGTAATGTTAGAGACTGGGAAAACTTATAGGACAAAGGAGGAACGAGGATAAAAGTAGGTGGATGTCAAACGAAATTGTGAAGAAAATAGAAGGAAAATATGTGTAAGAGTATACCATCGTACGATATG
>NW_024713129.1:192431-215371 GCF_018991925.1 Homarus americanus
TTTTCAAGTTATGTATATTTATTAATGATACCCACCATGCTATATTAGACAGTTTATGATTGTATATTGCCACATTGTACATCTAACACCAGTACCTAGCAATTGCTTTCACATCATATTTAGTTAGTAATGACTGATCTCCATGTTTATAATGCGCAGTATACAACTCGAAAACATAAACAAGTTACAGAAAAAGACCCTAATAAAAACATTAGAACATGCTAAACTAATTTCAATATATTCAGCGTAAGCACCGATCGGAAGAGTTCAAAAGTATGTAAGACACTTGCTCTTGCGTTTGTGTGTGAAAATGGTCTCCCGTTGTAGGAACCAGCAGTAATCACTCATCATGTTTGAGTTGAACCGGCCTTGATACCTAGTTTCCATCACCGACATGCCTTGGTGGAACCTTTCACCATGCTCATCACTTACCTCACTCAGATTAGGTTGAAAGAAATCAAGATGAGAACGCAAGAAGTGCATTTTAAGAGATATCCTATAGCCCATTCGCTGATAGGCCTTCAGCATATTGTCCACTAATTCAGCATACTGTTCAGCTCTATGTTTCCCCAAAAAGTTCTGCACAACCAACACAAATGCTTCCTATGCTGCAAACTCAAGTGGGTTCAGTTTATTTTTGAACTCGCGATCACACATCAGCTCTCGGATCTGGGGCTCAACGAACATGCCTACTTTGAGTTTAGCATCAGTTTTCTCTGCGCCAAACTTCTCTCTGATATACTGGAAACCATTACCGTCATGATTCATTGCCTTTACAAATTTTTTCATAAAACCAGGTTTGATGTGAAGCGATGGAAGGTAGACTTTCTGAGGGTCTACCAATGGCTTATGCTGCACATTGAACCTGCCAACTGTGTGTTCATGTCTTTCAGGCCAGTCTTTTACAACATAATAATTGTTGTAGTCACGGCTGTTCCATAGGCACAAAAAGCACATGTGTTTTGTTTACCCCAGCTGCAGTCCTAGGAGGAGAGAAATCACCTTTAGATCACCGCACAAGTTCCACTAGTGAGCTGAATAGTTAATCACTTTCAAAGGTATTTCCATCGACTCATACGTCTCCTTCATGCCGACAGCATGAGCTACAGGAACAGGAGGTTTTTTTGCTATCTCTGTGTGACAACACAGCTTTGAGGCTCACTCTGCTGGAGTCCATGTAGAGTCTCCATTCATCAGGCACATGTTTGTTTCGTTGCTCATGCACGAGGCCATTAACATCAGTGTAGAAACAAACATTATTTTCTATTTTAAATTCTGGCAGCTAAGTTTGTGTGGCGATCACAGAAGAGGGAAATTTTGGTACCTTCCTGTAAGAGGTTCCATTGCTGTAGTCTGGAGCGCAACACTTCTGCCTTCTCTTTTGTCAATGACAGGTCTCTCACCAGATCGTTCAACTCTTCTTGATTTAGCAAGTGTGGCTTCTTTTCCTCAGATTCTGGTTCATGCAGTTGATCCATAACAGCATCATCGCACTCATCATCATCAGAGTTGTCAACGCTTTTAACTGCAGCATCTGTTGGGGGAACTGGCACAGGCGAATTCAAGTCATGGGAACCGGCTTCAGAGCAGACTTCCTTTCTTCATATACAGTTTTTGACTTGTTTTTCTTTGACAAACCAGCAAGACTTGTTATACACAAGTTGCAGTCAGAGTGATGATTCGTTGGCTCACGCCATACCATTGGCACAGCAAAAGGCATTCCCATTCTTTTGCCACTCAACCACTGCGTAAGCCCCGAATTACAAACGGTGCAGCAAACATGAGGTGCCCATATCTTGCCTTGGTCTCCAACTTTACATCCAAAATAATACTTGTAAGCAGTTTTCACTCTGTTGGCTAGGTTCTTGCACTGGTCACGTGGAGTGTATTCTCCACAGATATAGCAAAAGTTATCAGGATGATTCACACAGCCTCGTCTATTCATGATGTCTGTAGTAACATAGGCCTAACCTGAAAATACACAGAATAAATATTAGGCTATACCCTGAGAAGACATAGATGTTATTAGCATGACATAAATTCCAAACTAGATGCTTTCTTAAAAGGTATACATTACATTTAAAACCTTTAATATCAAGTTATTATTCCAATTATGCTGGGCTGCAGGAAGGTGCTCCTTAGAGTAACTTTTCAGGGCCCGTGGGTTAGCAGAGCGAGAAATTAGCATAGGCTTCAATTTGAATTCGCCAGCAGTGTTCCCGCCAAGAAGCAGCGACAAGCGGTCTTTTGATGCTTTAAAACCTGGCGCTCTTTTGCTGCTTTAAAACCCGACGCTCTTTTTGCCTCCTTGGAGATATAGGTTCTCTCGGGCATCCTCTTCCAAAAGAGACCAATCTCATCCACATTGAAGACTTGCTTCGTTGAGTAGCCTCTTTCCTTGATAATGCTTTTGAACTCCGGTGGGAATATCTCGACAGCAATAGTAACTGAACTAGCAGCTTCACCAGTCATCTTAATGTTATGGAAGTTATAACGATGCTTAAAAAGTTGAAACCATCCTTGGCTGGCAGTAAAGGTATCATCCTTCGATCCTTCACCCTCTACTGCCTTTAAGTCGTCAGACAAGGATTTTGCTTTATGCTGGATAACTATAACGCTCACAGGGGCATTGCGTTGATTTCGGTCCTCCAACCACACAACGAGCATCTTTTCCAGCTTTTCAATAACTGAACTTCGAGCACGACTAGTGTTTGTTGCACTCAGAGAACTACCACTTCCAGCACTAACCTTAATCTTGTTCGTGCTGGTCCGGATACCATGAACTGTTGAAAGGGTTAAACCAAGCGCACCAGTAATGTCCACCCCATGTTCACCTTTCTCAAAACGGTTTAAAACCTCCATTTTCGTAGCAAGGCTAATGGTCTTACGGTGCTTCTTCACAACACTAGCATCATTAGCACTTGATGAGCACTTGGACGCCATTTCGAATGGTTAGAGTACAGTTTTAAGAGCAAAAACACCTAAACACACATGAACTCTGTGGTACCCAAACAAAGACTGGTGACGCTTGTTGACGCTATGTGATACTCCACAGTGAGACATAGCGCGCCAAGAAAGAGAGAGCACGGCAAGACGAGAGAGGGTGTTATGCGCCGTAAAAAGTAGTCCGTGAAGAATCTAAGAACGACGTTATATTGAGTCGTCGTGACGTTAACCAAATTAGTGGTATCTAAAGAGTAGCGACATGATAACAAAACAACTTTATCGGGACAACATTAAGTGAGGATTTATTACAGTACAGTACAGTACAGTACAGTACAGTACAGTACAGTACAGTACAGTACAGTACAGTGCAGTACAGTTCAGTGCAGTACAGTACAGTACGGTACAGTATAGTATAGTATAGTATATATAGTATATTATAGTTTAGCATAGTATAGTATAGTATAGCACAGAACAGTATACTACAGTACAGTATACTACAGTATGGTATACTACAGTACAGTACAGTACAGTACAGTACAGTATAGTATAGTATAGTATAGTATAGTATAGTATAGTCACAATAATATAGAACAATATTCACAAAACTTAACAAATTGAGTACAATGACATATGGAGGTAACAATGTACTCAAGAGATTAAAAAAGAAAATATTATTCAAAAGGCTAATTCATTGTATACTCAGTGATGACATTGTACTCAATTGCTTAATGTATTAATTTATCCTGCAGAGTAATGTACTCAACAAACCACTCAGAACAAACAGTACTTACTCTTATTCTGTTTCAGGCGGTGTTGTAGGGTGAAAATCCGAATAAACCGAATCCCACACAAATCCATAATCCTACCTTGCTCTGTGTCACACTAACTATATAAATTAGGTCCTACAAATCTTATACTGTACTATATAAATTAAATTCTACTGATCTTATATTAAACACATTAAGTGGTACTATAAAAGCCTTATACTGTATAAAAGAAGTCCATCAAATGTCTATATTCATATCTTATATTTCTGTACAATGTAGAGTACAGTACAGTAAACTACAATATGCTATGGTTATAACCTGTATGACCGACCACACACTACCACCTGGAAATATATAGAATGATGACAAATGTGGCCAGATGTGGACATTAGTGTGGCCAAATGTGGACATTAGTGTCGCTGTAATAGCCCCTGTCTTATAGGCAGAGGTATTAATATAAATGGGTGAATTACATTAGACTTATATACTGTATCATCCCCTGTAACTTTCCACTAGCTATGAGGTAGCATATTCAGAGCACGTGATAAGGTGTGCCCACGGAAAGTCACGTCACTTAGTGCTGAGTTACAGTAAGCATTAAGTAACCGGCTTTCTGGCCACCTATTACGGGCAGTAGTTTGATATCACTCACTAAAGGAAGACGTTATTTAGAGCCATCGTGGATGGTTTCGTCTTCCATCGAGGGAGGACGTCGGATATATTTCCGTTCTCCCTCGTTGGGTTCCTACTCATTCTCACTCAACTACCTCATCATCCACATTTAACACTCATAGCTACAGTGATTAAGTTATGGTGAAATTCTTTTTAAAAGTGCATATAAGAAACTACTTTATAATAAACGAAGAAGTTACAGGCAGCAGATCTACGGACCCATAACAATTACCAGTGTCAGTGTTACAAAAAAACACACACACACAAAAATAAAACATTGATGTAATATAATATACAAGTGATCGTGGGCCTTTCGTGCCCGGTGGCGAGTCCGGTGATACAGTTTACCAAGGCGTGAAAGTTCGAACGCTCGTGCTTGGCTAGCGCGCTACCTCCGTCCAGCTGACACCATACAGCGACATCGTTTTCCAGCGTAAATAAAATGGTTAATTAATGCCTTCCTAAAGAAACCATTGACATAGGTAAAGGTTTGTGCCACTACGAATTTTTTTTCGATTTTTCCACCAAGTTTGATGAAAAACGATTGTGTCGTTTCGGCTGCCCAGAACAGAGACACACACACAGACACATGGCTATTCCTATAGTATATTAGATAGATGGTCGTGGTTGTTATAATCATAGCCGTGGTTGTTATGATCATAGTCGTGGTTGTTATAATTATGGTCGTGGTTGTTATAATCATAGTCGTGGTTGTTATAATCATAGTCGTGGTTGTTATGATCATAGTCGTGGTTGTTATAATCATAGTCGTGGTTGTTATAATCATAGTCATGGTTGTTATAATCATAGTCGTGGTTGTTATAATCATAGTCGTGGTTGTTATAATCATAGTCGTGGTTGTTATAATCATAGTGTAGTGATGGGTTGTCAGACCACAGCTTACATCTCAGAAACAGTCCAGACTTGACCCAACATTAGGGGAGTCAAGTGTAGGGTAACTCTTGCGGCTGACCAAGGGTTATAAATCAGCCAGGCTCCCCTCTCATGACACACGGCTCCATCTGAAGATTTCTCCAGAATATACAACTTATAGTCTCTGAAAAAGTCCAGACCTGACCCTACATTAGCGAGGGCAAATGTAAGGAGACCCTTCGCCGCCCCCCCCCGATCAGCTCAACCTGACGGCTCGCCTCCCAATATATAGGACGTCCTAGTCCTCCCTCTCCCCAGAGAGAGACAGAGAGAGAGTGTGTCTTGTAACCAAGAAGGGCCAGCTACCACGTCCCAGTCCTGCTCGAGAGAAGTCAGGGGCCGGAGGCAAGCCGCCTCCGGTCGCCTCCGGTCGGGAGCGAGTTGCCCTCGACACACCGGTGCCCAGCTAAGCAGTCTCCCATAGAGACAACCCAGGACCACCTGCTAGGCCTCCCCTAGGTCACGTGAGTTTTTGTCAGAGCTTTCCATGGGATGAGTTACTTACGTGGGAAGTGTATTCATTTCATGTTCGTGTCCGAGAATCAGTGTCTAGTAACGTAATATGATGTCCTAGTAACGTAAACATAATGTCCTAGTAACTTCAATAGAAGGTGTTATTAATGTGTCCATGTCATGTTCGTAATTAATAAAGAGTTGTAACGAAGCAGTGTTTGAGAAGTCGCCCTTAAGACGTAATAGATGTGTATTGACGTATAAGATACGATAAGTGTACTAAACAGTGTAAATAACTATCACGGCCACGCTACCAAAGTCTTCCTCTCTTTATACTCTTATACTATCAATATTCTACCTATATGTAATCTTCTTCTTGTGAGTTTTGTCTCATTACAATGGTGGCAGCGCACTTAACGTAAAACTCACGCCTCTTCCCTTTAGTGTTCAGTACAGTGATAGTTAGAATCTTTTGAAGTAATCTCGTAACTATCTTGACGAAGCAGGCAGTACAAGGGTGGTTGCATTCGTAACATTATATTGGTGGCAGCGTACTATAACGTTAACTCACGCCCTCCTCGTCCCTTGTTATTGGTAACAGTGTACTTAACGTAAACCCATGCCCTCCCTCATTTAGCCATAACACCTGGCTCGTTGTTTGAGTATTGTTCGAAAGTGCGTGATAAGGAGTTCCTGCATAGTAGCGTGAAAAGTGTCCTAGTGTGTCACCGTTACAGCTCAAGTAAATGTCTCTCGTCGTGGTATGCGCGAATTTTTTCTAGAAATATGTTCAGTGCTTAACGTGATTTCTCAGTGTCCCCCGCGATCTGTGACATTCTCAGTAGCCCAAGTGCAGTTTGATTGTTGGTCAGTGTTGAACGTAGAAATTGTTTCAGTTATGAAAGCGGTGTCTGTACTAACTGTTATAACTTAACATGTCTTTTAACCTACATCCTCCTCCCTGTCCTAATCCTCACCTCACCCTCCTTACCCTTCCTCCCATCCCTGCCCCGCCCTGCCCCGCCCCGCCGTTCCGTGCCCCGCCCCCGGCCTGGCCCGATCAACCACGCCTCGGCTCCTCCCCACCTCACCCGCCACGCCTCGCCCCACCCAGCCCCGCGCCGGCCTGGCCAGCCGCGTCCCGCCTTGCCTCCGTCCTTACCTCACCCGCCTCGCCGCGTAAGACCTCACTAATCCCCCGTCTTTTGTCCCGTAAGCTATATGTTGATGATGATGGTTAATATAAAGTAATATTGCGATGAATGCAGAGCTTCACTCAGTGGATTTTTATGCTGTTATGATTTGTGATGTACTCTTTGACGCGTAGTGATAAATGATATTAAGTGTAGTGCGCAGAGCTTAACTCCCCGACCCAGCCTGATGAGAAAATTTTCGTGACGGAAATAATAGTTACCAAACATTGACGTAACGTATAGAGTAAATTTTTTTTTTTGCGAATGCACTTCCAACTAATCCATCATCCCTTTAGGATTGTTTCTCTGGCACATATCACACACAGTACCGCCCCATGGCTAGCCGGAATCCAACCACAGCACATATAACCAGAGAAGAAGAAGCGTGATGAATGCAGCACCACATCCGCCACACACCACCCCACTTCTTTCAAGTCCTCCCTGGTCTAGGATTAAGAATATTTTATATTTTTCTACTTTAGGAAGTTAAGGAGTGTGGAATGCAGCGCCACACAACGAACCCTGGTGAGCCCAGCCAGGGAGGGATTCACCACTGTGGAAGGTGTAAGACAGGACGGTCTTTGGTCTCGCCGACATACTGTGTATGTATTTTATTTATTTTTCTCCTGTCATAGAAGCTTTAATCTTGGCGGGAGGTATAGTAAGCTTTGTCAGATCAAACTATGCCAGTAGAAAAACATACATCTCTAGGGTTATTATTTGTAAAATGTATGGATGCATTATCGCCTCAGGGACTATATTAGATACTGCACATGATGTTACTGTCTACTTTAAATGTGTCATCAGTTCTCTGAGCATGAAAGCTTTGGTCTTGGCGGGAGGTGTAGTGATGGGTTGTCAGACCACAGCTTACATCTCAGAAACAGTCCAGACTTGACCCGACATTAGGGGGGTCAAATGTAGGGTAACTCTTGCGGCTGACCAAGGGTTATAAATCAGCCAGGCTCCCCTCTCATGTCACACGGCCCCATCTGAAGATTTCTCCAGAATATACAACTTATAGTCTCTGAAAAAGTCCAGACCTGACCCTACATTAGCTAGGGCAAATGTAAGGAGACCCTTCGCCGCCCCCCCCGATCAGCTCAACCTGACGGCTGGTCTCCCAATATATAGGACGTTCTAGTCCTCCCTCCCGCTCGAGAGAGAGAGAGCCAGAGAGAGACAGAGAGAGAGTGTGTCTTGTAACCAAGGAAGGGTCAGCTACGACGTCCCCAGTCCTGCTCGAGAGAAGTCAGGGGCCGGAGGCAAGCCGCCTCCGGTCGCCTCCGGTCAGGAGCGAGTTGCCCTAGACACACCGGTGCCCAGCTAAGCAGTCTCCCATAGAGACAACCCAGGACCACCTGCTAGGCCTCCCCTAGGTCACGTGAGTTTTTGTCAGAGCTTTCCATGGGATGAGTTACTTACGTGGGAAGTGTATTCATTTCATGTTCGTGTCCGAGAATCAGTGTCTAGTGACGTAATATGATGTCCTAGTAACGTAAACATAATGTCCTAGTAACTTCAATAGAAGGTGTTATTAATGTGTCCATGTCATGTTAGTAATTAATAAAGAGTTGTAACGAAGCAGTGTTTGAGAAGTCGCCCTTAAGACGTAACAGATGTGTATTGACGTATAAGATACGATAAGTGTAAATCCATCATCAAATAACTATCACGGCCACGCTACCAAAGTCTTCCTCTCTTTTATACTCTTATACTATCAATATTCTACCTATATGTTATCTTCTTCTTGTGAGATTTGTCTCATTACAATAGTCGTGGTTGTTATAATCATAGACGTGGTTGTTATGATCATAGTCGTGGTTGTTATAATCATAGTCGTGGATGTTATGATCATAGTCGTGGTTGTTATAATCATGGTCGTGGTTGTTATAATCACGGTCGTGGTTGTTATAATCATGGTCGTGGTTCTTATAATCATGGTCGTGGATGTTGTAATCATAGTCGTGGTTATGATCATGGTCGTGGTTGTTATAAATCGGTCGTATGTTAACTATGTTGTAATCATAGTCGTGGTTATGATCATAGTCGGTGGTCATGTTTGTTATAACACGGTCGTGGTTGTTATAATCATGGTCGTGGTTGTTATAATCATGGTCGTGGTTGTTATAATCAGGGTCGTGGTTATTATAAATCATGTCGTGGTTGTTATAACATGGTCGTGGTTGTTATAATCATGGTCATGGTTGTTATAATCATGGTCCTGGTTGTTATAATCATGGTCGTGGTTGTTATAATCATGGTCGTGGTTATAATCACAGTTGGTCGTCGTGGTTGTTATAATCATGGTCGTGGTTGTTATAATCATATTCGTGGTTATAATCATGGTCGTGGTGTTATAATCATGGTCGTGGTTGTTATAATAATATTCGTGGTTGTTATAATCATGGTCGTGGTTGTTATCATGGTCGTGTTATCATGGTCGTGGTTGTTATAATCATAGTCTTGGTTGTTATAATCATGGTCGTGGTTGTTATAATCATGGTCGTTTGGTTATAATCAAGTGGTCGTGGTTGTTATAATCATGGTCGTGGTTGTTATAATCATGGTCGTGGTTGTTATAATCATGGTCGTGGTTGTTATAATCATGGTCGTGGTTTTTATAATTGTAGTGATGGGTTGTCAGACCGCAGCTTGCATCTCAGAGACAGTCCAAACTTGACCCGACATTAGGGAGGTCAAGTGTAGGATAACTCTCACGGTTGACCAAGGGTTATAAATCAGCCAGGCTCCCCTCCCATGTGACACGGCACCACAACAAACATGTAAGAAGGCACCGGCCGACTCTCTCCCAAAATACACAATAACCTACATCTGAAAAAGTCCAGACCTGACCTCACATTGGCCAGGTCAAATGTAAGGAGACCCTTCGCCGCGCCCTTCTGACCAAAGCTCTGTCCAACCTGACGGCTCGCTTTCTCTAATATAGACGTCCTAGTTCCTCTCAGAGAGATACACAGAGACAGAGGCAGAGAGAGACAGAGAGAGAGAGAGAGTGTGTCTTGTAAGGAGGAAGGCTTAGCTACCACGGCCCCGGGTCCCTGCTCGAGAGACAGTCGAGGCAAGTCTGTAAGCCTTCAGTCGCCTCCGGTCAGACTGAGACTTTCCCTCCGGCGCCAGCTTACAGTCTCCCCATAGAGACAACCCAGGACCACCTGCAGTCTCTAGGTCACGTGAAAGAAGTTGCTGAGTTTGTTTAATGAGTTACTACGGGGGAAGTGTATTCATATTTTGCAGTTCGTGTCTGAGAATCAGAGTGTCTAAATGCAATATGATGTCTGTAATCAAAACATAATGTCCTAGTAACTTCAATAGAAGGTAGCATAGATAATGTCCATGTCAGTGCCTGTAATAGTTAAAGAGTTGTAATGAAGCAGTGTCGGAGAAGCGCCTAAGACGTAAGAAGTTGTGTATTGTAGCAGGTGGGTTAAGATACGATAAGGTAATTGGAAAGCGTGCGTAACTATCGTATGGACATACTACCAAAAAATCTTCCTTATGTCGCGATACTATCAATATTCTCAACTATATGTAGTCTTTCTTCTTGTGAGATTGTCCATTGCTAATGGTGGCAGCGAACTATACACGCTAATCCAGTGAGCTTTAACGTAAACCCATGCCCTCCCTCTGTTTTGTTGTACAGGCAGGCCACCACAGACTCGTTGTTTGAGCATTGTTCGAAAGCGTGATAAGAGTTCTGCATAGTAGCTGCGAAAGTGTCCTAGTTTGTCACCGCTATAGCCTGCGGAAGTTGCCCTCAAAGTCGCAAAGCGAATTTTTTCTTTCAGAAATATGTTCAGTGCTTAACGTGATTTTCAAAAGTCTCCTCATGATCTGTGACATTCCGGTAGCCCAAGTGCAGTTTGATTGTTGGTCAAAGTGTTGAACGTGGTAGCTGCTTTGAAGCAGGAAAGCCGTGTCTGTACTAACTGTTATAACTTAACATGTCTTAACCGGAAGATCTTCCCGTCCTAATCCTCACACCTCACCCTCCTTACCTTTCCCATCCTCGTCTGCCCGTTCCTTCAACGCCGTTCCAGAAAATCACCCCCGCCCTGCCGTCTCCTGTGCTCCCCGCAAAGCCCGGCCTGGCCTGACTGCGTCCACGCCCCGGCTCTCCCCACTCACCTGCTCTCTCGCCGCCTTTCGCCTTTTGCCCCCACCCGCATATGCCTTTAATCATCTAGTACTATCACAATCCTCTATACAAATGGTCCCGTGAGTTATGTTTCGAAATCGGTGGTTAGTAAGGCTTAATATTGCTAGATACCATAGATTACCCAGTAAAATATGCTAGTATGATTTGGTAGGGCTTTAATGCAATAGTGATAAATAATATTCAATGTAGTGAGCAGAGCTTAACTCCCGTAATTCAGCCTAATGAGAATATTGTCGTAGAAGTGGAAAACTATAGTTGCCAAAACATTGACGTAACGATAGCAACATTTATGTTTTTCTTTCACGATGTACTTCCAACTAATCCATCATCCCTTCGATTGTTTCTGTCATCACACAGTACCATGGTTAGCCGAATCCCAATTACAACATATAAGAAGTTAGCAGCAGAGGGAAGTGGAAAACACACCCGCCCACACGCCACCCCTGGCTTTCTGGCCCTCCCTGAAGTCTAGGCATTAAGAAGATTTATATTTTTCTACTCTTTCAGGAAGTTACAGAGGGGAATGCAGTGCCTGCTACAAACTGAAACCCCTGGTGAGCTCCAGCTAGTGAGTGATTCACCAGGTGGAAGGTGTAAGACAGACGGTCTTTTGGTCTCGCGACACACTCACGACGGAGGGCGAGCCCTGTCCATGAACCTGCCTGCAGCTGAAGCCTCCAAGGAGATGACAGCCCAAGCAGGACTGGTCATCCTCCGGCTGGAGGGGCTGACTACAGGATGGAAATAGAAAAATTGTTTGAAGAGGTTGAAAATGATGATGTTGCAGAGAAGAAATACAGATGAAAGCAGAAAATTCATCTGGAAATATGACGAAAACGAAGATGTATAAAAGAAATGTGATGAACAGAAAATTCATCTGAATATGAAAATGTTTCAAATGTAGGAGGAAACGTGGGGAGAGCAGAAAATCATCTTGAATATTAGAAAACTGGTGAAGAAGTGAAGAAGTCAGATGTGGTGATGTTGACTTACAAAGTACGGTATTGAAGAAAGAAAAACGTGCTATGTGAAGACAGAAGATTACGCTTGCAAAGAATATCATCAGAAGGAAAGTCGACGATGAAAAGGTGGATAATCAGAAGGAGACTAATCAATCATCGCTGTTGTGCTGCCCAAGATTCTTATTTTCAGATACCAGCTGATGAAGACTTGAGCCAGTTGGATCTGGGCTACAAATGTAATTGATGTTGTTGATGTTGCTGATGTAATAAAAGATATAACACCCAACATGTGAAGTAGGAGCAGCTTTTTTATGTATTTGAAGTATTTAATTCTCTGATTTTTGTTAGTTAAAATAGTATAGTCTTTATTAAAGATTAGTCACTTTTTTCTGTATGATTTAGCCCATCAGCCAGTTGTCAAATGCAATGTTGTATTATATTTTACTGAAGGTGGGGACGAATTATTATTTGACACTATCTGGTTAGGCAATGTAATACCTGTTTTGTTTGAGAATGTATTTCCAAAGTTGCCTCGGAGACTATGGAAGTAGAGGCAAGTGAAAAGATCTTTAGACGCTCTCTCAAAAGTTCATTTACTGTATGTATTTTTTTTCTCCATAGAAGCTTTAATCTATGTGAGGTATAGTAAGCTTTGTCAGATCAAACTATGCCAGTAGAAAACATACATCTCTAGGTAGTTATTATTTGTAAATGTATGCATTATCGCCTCAGGACTATAATGTTGATGTGTGTTCACTTTTAAATGTCAGTTCTGAGCATGAAAGCTTTGGTCTTATGGAAGATGGGCTGTCAGACCGCAGCTGCATATCAGAGACAGTCCAAACTTGGACCTGACATTGGGGAGGTCAAGGTAGGGTAATCTCTCACGGTTGACCATGGTTATAAATCAGCCAGGCTCCTCCCATAGGACACTGCACTGGCCAGCAAGATGTAAGGCACTGCCGACTTCTCCCAAAATACACAATAACTCTACACTGAAAAAAGTCTGACTTGACTCCGCATTACGGTGTCAGCTGGGAGACCTCGCTGCCTCTCGGACCAGCTCAACCTGGACGGCTCTGCCCCACATATAGGACGTCCTAGTCCTCTCAGGAGAGACACAGAGACAGAGAGGCAGAGAGTCAGGAGAGAGCGTGGGTCTTGTATGAGGAAGGCCACATGTCCCGGAGTCCTGCTCGGAGAAGTCAGGGGGCCGAGGTACAAGCTCGGTCGCCTCCAGTCGCCCGTCAGACCAGAGACTTCTCCGCGCCCAGCCAATGGGTGTGGCCTCTACAGAGACAACTCCAGGACCACCAGCAGGCCCCCATAGCTCACGTGAAAGTCATCGAGCTTTCCACGGATATGAGTTAATACGGGAAGTGTATTCATTTCATGTTCGTGTCTGAGAATCAGAGAGTGTCTAGCAGTCTTAATATGATGTCCAGTAACGTAAAACATAAATGTCTTCAGTAACTTTAATAGAAGGTGTACATAATGTGTCCGCCATGTTCGTAATTACTAAAGAGTTGTAACTAAGCGCCGGTGTTTGAGAAGTCGCCTCAAGACGGGTACAGGATGTGTATTGGCAAGACACGATAAGTGTAGTTGAAGTGTAAATAATCATCACAGCCACGCCAATCAAAAATCTTTCTTTCCCTTTTAGTATTTTATACTATCAATATTTCACCATATGTAGCAATTCTTTCTTCAGAGATTATTCTATTACATGCTCTATAAATGATGGTCGTGGTTGTTATAATCATAGTCGTGGTTGATATAATAATAGTCGTGGTTGTTATAATCATGGTCGTGGTTGTTATAATCATGGTCCTGGTTGTTATAATCATGGTTGTGGGTGTTATAATCATGGTCGTGGTTGTTATAATCATAGTCGTAGTTGTTATAATTATATCGTGGTTGTTATAATCATAGCCCGGTTGTTATAACTGTGGTCGGTTGTTATAATCATAGTCGTGGTTGTTATAACGCGGTCGCGCTGTTATAATCATGGTCGGTAGTTGTTACAATCATGGTCGTGGTTTTTATAATTCCATAGCCGTGCTGATATAATAATAGTCGTGGTTGTTACAATCATGCCCGTGGGTTGTTATAATCATACCGGTTGTTATAATCATATCCTGCTGTTATAATCATAGTCGGTTGTTATAATCATGGTAGTGGTTATTATAACTGGCGTCGTGGTTGTTATAATCATAGTCGTGATGTTATAATCATGGTCGGTTGTTATAATCATGGTCGTGGTTGTTATAATCATGGTATCCTGGCTGCGCAACTGGCGGCCGCTGTTATAACTGGCGGTAGTGGTTATTATAATCATAGTCGGTTATAATCATAGTCGCGGTTGTTATAAATCATGGTCGGTTGTTATAATCATGGTCGTGGTTGTTATAATTTTAGTCGCCATAATGATGGTCGTAGTTGTTATAATCATAGTCGTGGTTCATATAACAATAGTCGGTTGTTGGTAATCATGGTCGGGTTGTTATAATCATGGTCGTGGTTGTTATAATCATATCGTGGGTGCGGCGAATCATGATTGTTATAATCATGGTCGTGGTTGTTATAATCATGGTCGTGGTTGTTATAATCATGGCGTGGTTGTTATAATCATGGTCGTGGTTGTTATAATCATGGTCGTGGTTGTTATAATCATGGTCGTGGTTGTTATAATCATGGTCGTGGTTGTTATAATCATGGTCGTGGTTATTAGGTACTGTAAGTGTCTAGTTTACAATAGGAAAGAATAGAATAAAGGTTAGAATAATTAGTTAAAGAAATATTCGCCATAAGGAGAGGTTAAGTTTATAAAAAAAATTATTATTAATCACCAATGATCATTCCGAGATAATTATATTATGAAGAGAAGTGACCTTGATTCTGGTTAGATTAGTCACCATATGCTTAAGTCATCACCTGTGTTAAGTCATCATAGTCATCATCTACATTAGTCAGTTTTAGGCCCCTCTCATATGACTGACCGATCGATGTTCTTTCCGCGCGAGGGTGTTAGTTTTCAATGCGTCTTATTATTTACGCTGGTGGATGTAAGACCAGCTACCCTCACTGACGCAGCTATGGTCAATTTGGTGTTATTCTTGTTTATAAATGCCTTCTAATATGTACAGTATCGAGTCTATCTGTCCTGTCTGTTGCCTTCCCAACTGTCTGTTCGTCTGCGTGGTGTTTGACTGTAAGCCCGTCTGTACTCTTTGTGTCGTCAAATGTGTCTGTCTTATCCGTTGTTGGCGTGTGTCTGCCTGCTTGTCTAATGTGAACCAGTCAGTCAGCTGTCAACCTGTCTGTCTGTCTGTGTGTCATGTTAGTTGCCATATTGTCTATTTGTGCATGTATGAATCTGTCAATTTTTGTTAACCTCCTGTCTGTTTCACTGTCTATATTCAACCTGTTTCTATGGTAGTCATCTTCTCCATGCATTCCTGTTATTATATTTTTATCTCTTCTCCTTTTGCATGTACAGTCAGCCACAGGAATAAGTACACACTGTAGCTGTAAGGTCGTCTGGTAATGTTGAAACTGCGCATCCAGAAGCATGATGAAACTCAGCTCCCCCCCACCTGTTATCTCTAACTATTTTCTGTTTCCCCTTCTTTATTCTTCTATTTACTCATCTTCCTTCCTTTAATAATCCAAACAACATTAAAAAAAAGTAGGCTATGAGAAAAAGTGGGGGGAGGAGGAGGGAGCCATACCATAACTGCAATCGTCCGGCTGACAGCGTACAGCAACATCTTTTGCCAGCGTAAATAAAATGGTTAATTAATGCCTTCCTAAAGAAACCATCGACATGGGACCAGGTTTGTTCCACTCTACGAATTTTTTGCGATTTTTCCACCAAATTTGATGAAAAACGATTGTGCCGTTTCGGCTGCCCAGAACAGACAGATACACGCCTATTCCTATAGTATAGTAGATACTGTTACTTAAGAAGGCATTCGTTATAAAGGTGGCAGCGGATCTACGGACGCATATACGCACGTATATACAAAAAACAATCAAAGATATTGTTATATGTGTTTTTTTTTTGTTCCTTGAAGTTTTAGTTACAAAGCTGTTACGGAACAAAAGAAGATATTGTTACATAGTTGGCAAAGAGTAGCTTAAGAGGACTCAGTCTAGGACCAGTATATAGTGACCAGTCTACAGGACCAGTCAACAGTCTATAGTTTCCAGTTAGTCAAGTGTACTCCAAGTAACTGTGACAATACTCATAATAGAAGTTATTCGTCACACTGGAGTTGATTAACAGTTGAGATAATCTGTTCTCCTGTTACTCCTACTGTGATGTAACAGAAAAATTTAAATAGTTTCATATGTGGCAGCAAAAAGGACCGGATCCATATCTGAGATCAGTGTAAAAAACTTTTTTATGGAAACTGAAATTGTTTTACTTCCTGAATTTTTTTCTAAGTGCATGTGGATATATACCGTCGTGAGAGGCTTTCTGTTGAGTGATTTTTATTTTGTCATCCAAGATGATGTAAAAAAAAAATTTTTATGGATAACCAATACTGAGTTATTGAAAATTGTTGTTCTGCAAATGAATCGTTCACTGTTACAGTTGTTGTGACTACTCATCATCCAACATCCTGTAAGCAAAATTCTTTCGTATGGCGTGAGTAACCCCCAGTTACCAGCACGCCAGCATCCCCCTTAGTGATGACACCTCAATCTCCGACCACGAGAGATGGTCTCAGCATTCTGAGGTATGGAGTGGAGGATGCACAGTGTACCCAGTGAACCCAAGAGTCCTTGAGTTCACTGAAAGGGAGCTGCAGTTTGCTGTACTCAGGATTTTCGTGGATATTGACCCAGTCACCGACCTTTGCATCAGCTGTGTCTAATGTAAGTGACACACGCAAGTCTACGGGATTGCGGCAGCAATTTCACATTTTCAAGAAATTATAGGAAAAATTCTTCGTGTCAAGCTTACAAGGAATTGGTATTCTACAGACATTCACTATATTTATAAACACAAATATATATTTCTACACCATACCATCACACGTTAGCCATCGTGGTAGGTTATTTTTATTTTATAGGTGTAATATAATTTCCAGTATTTATGTTCCACCTGTTCATCTATTGACACTTTAATTATTTTAATTATAATTTATATCAATTTACTGTAAATGGATGGACAAGGTTATTCTTTTGTTTTGTATCTAAATAATTTTTCAAACCTTAGATGTAGAAAATGAGGAATTTTTTTTTATTTCCCAGGAAGGATAATAATGTTAATAATGATCAAACCGCAAATATGTCAGGTTAATAATGTTAATAGTTTTCAAACTTAAAATATGATATCTTTATATTAATGTTAATGTCATAGATACATCTTTTCAAATTACATATGTGATAGTTCTATTTTTATTTTTAATGATGTCATAGACACATCTTTACAAACTACAAATATGATAGTTATATTTTTATTTTTAATGAAGCCATAGACATATCTTTTCAAACTGCAAATATGATAGTTTTAACATAATGTTCAAACCACAAGTATGTCAGGTTAATAATGATATTAATTTTAATGATGTCATACGGCCAGCAGAGGATGGTTTCAACTTTTTAAGCATCGTTATAACTTCCATAACATTAAGATGACTGGTGAAGCTGCTAGTTCAGTTACTGTTGCTGCCTAGATATTCCCACCGGAGTTCAAAAGCATTATCGAGTAAGGAGGCTACTCAACGAAGCAAGTCTTCAATGTGGATGAGATTGGTCTCTTTTGGAAGAGGATGCCCGAGAGAACCTATATCTCCAAGGAAGCAAAAAGAGCGTCAGGTTTTAAAGCAACAATAGAGCACCAGGTTTTAAAGCGGCAAACGACCGCTTATTGCTGCTGCTTGGCGGGAACATTGCTGGTGACTTCAAGCTGAAGCCTATGCTAATTTCTCGTGCTGCAAACCCACGGGCCCTGAAAGGTTACGTTAAGGAGCACCTTCCTGTCACCTTCAAGGC
Organism: Homarus americanus; assembly: GCF_018991925.1. Taxonomy (NCBI): domain Eukaryota; kingdom Metazoa; phylum Arthropoda; class Malacostraca; order Decapoda; family Nephropidae; genus Homarus; species Homarus americanus. Next base: position 210,544 of record NW_024713129.1, read on the forward strand.
AAATAAGATGGCATGGATAATTCGAACCCACTGGACAACAAAGATTTTGCTACTGGTGTAAAAACATGTGTTCTAGACTAAATCAAATTTGCTGATTCTGAATCTAAACTCAGAATTTTCCCAGCACGTCAGGAATTTAAGTTATGCATATGATCAAATTACATGGACTGCCTAACACCAGCCCAGCATAATTGGAGTAATAACTTGATATTAAAGGTTTTAAATGTAATGTATACCTTTTAAGAATGCATCTAATTTCGAATTTATGTCATGCTAATAATATCTATATCTTTTCAGGATATAACCTAATATTTTTTCTATGTATTTTCAGGTTAGGCCTATGTTACTACAGACATCATGAATAGGCTAGGCTGTGTGATCATACTGATGACTTTTGCTATATTTGTGGAAAATAAACTCCACGAAACCAGCGCAAGAACCTTGCCAACAGAGTGAAAACTGCGGAAATGTATTATTTTGGATGTAAAGTTGGAGACCAAGACAAGATATGGGCACCTCATGTTTGCTGCACCGTGTGTAATTCGGGGCTTACTCAGTGGTTGAGTAGCAAAAGGATGGGAATGCCTTTTGCCGTGCCAAAGGTATGGCGTGAGCCAACGAATCATCACTCTGACTGCGACTTTTGTATAATAAGTATTGCTGGTTTGTCAAAGAAAAGCAGGTAAACAACTGTATATCCAGAATGTAAATCTGCTCTGAAGCCGGTCCCCATAACTTGGATTCACCTGTGCCAGTTCCCCCAGCAGCTGCTGCAGTTAAAAGCGATGACAACTCTAATGATGATGAGTGCGATGATGCTGATATGGATCAACTGTATGAACCTGAATCTGAGGAAAAGAAGCCACACTTGCTAAATCAAGAAGAGTTACACGATCTTGTGAGAGACCTGTCATTGTCAAAAGAGAAGGCAGAAGTGTTGGGCTCCAGACGACAGCAATGGAACCTCTTACAGGAAGGTACCAAAATTTCCCTCTTCTGTGATCGCCACACAAACTTAGCTGCCAGAATTTAAAATAAAAAATGATATTTGTTTCTGCACTGATGTTAATGGCCTCGTGCATGAGCTACGAAACAAACATCTGCCTGATGAATGGAGACTCTACATGGACTCCAGCAAAGTGAGCCTCAAAGCTGTGTTATTACACAGAGATAGCAAAAAAACTCCTGTTCCTGTAGCTCATGCTGTCGGCATGAAGGAGACGTCTGAGTCGATGGAAATCCCTTTGAAAGTGATTAATTACTCAGCTCATAAGTATAACTTTTGCTCTGATCTAAAGGTGATTTCTCTCCTCCTAGGACTGCAGCTGGGGTAAACAAAACACATGTGCTTCTTGTGCCTATGGAACAGCCGTGACGACAGCAATCATTATGTTGTAAAAGACTGGCCTGAAAGACACGAACACACAGTTGGCAGGTTCAATGTGCAGCATAAGCCATTGGTAGACCCTCAGAAAGTCTACCTTCCACCGCTTCACATCAAACTCAGCCTTATGAAAAACTTTGTAAAGGCAATGAATAATGACGGTAATGGCTTCCAGTATCTCAGAGAGTGGTTTGGCGCAGGGCATTTTCGAGAACTGATGTGTGATCCCGAGTTCAAAAATAAACTGAACCCACTTGAGGTTGCAGCATGGGAAGCATTTGTGTTGGTTATGCAGAACGTTTTGGGGAACCATAGAGCTGAACAGTATGCTGAATTAGTGGAAATATGCTAAAGACCTATCATCTAATGGGCTGTAGGATATCTCTTAAAATGCACTTCTTGCATTTTCATCTTGATTTCTTTCCACCTAATCTGAGTGAGGTAAGTGATGAGCATGGTGAAAGGTTCCACCAAGACATGTCAGTGATGGAAACTAAGTATCAAGGCCGGTTCAACCCAAACATGATGAGTGATTACAGCTGGTTCCTACAATGGGAGACCATTTTCACACACAAACTCAAGAGCAAGTGTCTTACATACTTTTGAACACTTCCGATCGGTGCTTACGCTGAATATATTAAAAATTAGTTTAGCATGTTCTAATGTTTTTATTAGGGTCTTTTTCTGTAACTTGTTTATGTTCTTGAGTTGTATACTACGCATTATGAACATGGAGATCAATCATTACTATCTAAATATGATGTGACAGTAATTACTAAGTAGTGTTGTTAGATGTACAATGTGGCAATATACAATCATAAAGTATCTAATATAGCATGGTGGGTATCATTAATACATATACATAACTTGAAAATCTGACGACGAGATGGCTGAATTCTGACTTCAGATTTGAAATCAGTGACCCAGATTTACTCAAGAACACCTTAGTAACAGACAATTTTTTGTTGTTGCCCAGTGGACCAGCGCCATATTTAGCCAGTGGTTAACCGTTTACGCCGTCCCTGCAATGAAGGAATACTGTAGTGGATACTCTCCCCTACATCTGCCACTGCCGTTAGTAGCTGAGCAGCCGATCCAGCGGCAATTTTCTCTGACAAGCTTAGTGGACTGACTGCGCCGGGAGGGAGGGGGGGACGTTGGCCAACAGTGACGCTTACTCCCGGTGGACTTGTATATAAGCCCACAGCCTCACCGTGAAAGACATTCTACTGAGCACTCTCAAACAGACAAGACCTCCTCTCAACAAGCTCCTCACCACACAGCAATACCATGGCACTGCATTGTATATATATATATATATATATATATATATATATATATATATATATATATATATATATATATATATATATATATATATATATATATATATATACTTCATTTTTAGTCCATATAACACGTGGACTTTGAACATATAATCAACGACCTCACCAGCCAGGAATTGAACCCTCGACCTACTGGATGGGACTAGGGAACGCTACCAACCAACCCACAAGGACATTAAAAGCATGTTCTAGACTCTGTTATATTTCACACAAAGCCTGTTCATCGAGCTGATGGCTCCGTGAACCTCATTGGGACCTGCCCGTGGCTCGTATGTGATGTCAGTAGCATTTTACCGAATCCAGCTGGTATGAAACACGAGGTACCACATATATACTTCATTTTTAGTCCATATAACACCCGGACTTTGAACATATAATCAACGACCTTACCAGCCAAGAATCGAACCCTAGACTTACTGGGTGGGACTAGGGAACGCGTTCCCTAGTCCCACCCAATAGGTCGAGGGTTCGATTCCTGGCTGGTGAGGTCGTTGATTATATATATATATATATATATATATATATATATATATATATATATATATATATATATATATATATATATACATATATATACATATATATATATATATACATATATATATATATATATATATATATATATATATATATATATATATATATATATATATATATATATATATATATATATATATATATATATATATATATATATATATATATATATATATATATATATATATATATACATTAGGTGGTCCAAAATATCACATATATGTATACGTTTTCCTCACAAGGTTTATTTGTCCATTAGGTACAAAATGCATCCCAGAAAAAAAGACTCATTTAAAGGATATTTAGAGGTCAATCAATGCCTTTTTTTCCATTTAGTACGTAATAAGGATTTTTCGGGGCTAGATAAACACATTATAAACACATTGTCTTTTATTCAGCAAAATACAATTATAAGTTTTACAAATTACAAACTAAATAACTCTAGAACACCAATACACATTCTTTATTTGTATCCCTTCATCATAGCAGCTTTGCTTGCCGTTGGTAACTTCTTGCGATGAGCTGCAACAACCTGTAAAGGTACTGCTTTTGGTCCTCATTTCGTTATAGACTCATTATAACGCTCTATGAGAGCAATTGCCCTCTCTGCGCTGTCATTCACCACCTTCATATTTATCGCACGATCTCTCATTGTGATAACACTTCATCGTCTTTCCATGTTTTGGGATCCTTACTCAAGAACAGTTGTGCCTTTTCTTTGCCATCTAGTGTAAGAACATCAAAAATATCTAATACGCTCAGTAACAAATGAGGCCACATTACTGATAGGAGTTTCATCAGATAGGACAATACGCCTTGAAAGTCCTGTTTTTGGGCACTGGAAGTTTTGTACCATATTCTTCGGTTTCAGTATCGATCCTGTCATCAAATAAGCTTAGACCGATAAGATGTTCTGATAGATACCAGAGATGTCGGCTAATTGCTGCTTGTGCTGCGTGTAACTTTCTCATGAGGATATTCCTTTAAAACCTTCATTAGCTGCAAATCATTGAATGGAGCTCGAACAGCCATTGGTGCTTCATGCCAGAATCTCACATACATTATGCTCACAAACAAAGCCAGTTGTGTGATATTGTTTTCTTCCCGTGTTGATAATGTGAATTGATGTTTGAACAGATAGATTTTGAGAGCATAGATTCCTTTTGCCATCCATCTTGCATGGTGTGTTGCCAACATCCTTACAAAATCTGTAACTAAGTCTAATTATTTCTCAATAGGTAATAATTGCCTGCCATTCATATGCCATGACACAAGATGGAAACCTGCATAATATACTATTTAGATTGATAATGAAATAATTGTAGAACTGTTGAGATATAAATGAAATATAACTTCATCTGATAATGGTAACCCTTGTCTGTGTTTCCTGTTTCAACCTGTCATTGTCAGTCCCTATGACTCAATACTGACTCTTTGCCCTTTCCAAATAGGCAACTAGGCTATATACATTGAAATATACCAATATAATGTGTTGTGTATATTAAGACTGTATCACGGACAAGAAAATTCAGTCCTACACTACAAGTATAATATGCAAAAT